>NC_134356.1:502550629-502630629 GCF_048569485.1 Anomaloglossus baeobatrachus | reverse complement strand
ACACACACACAGCCACACACACAAAGCCACAGACACACACACAGCCACAGCAACACACACAGCCACACACTCAGCCACACATACACACACCCACACATCCACAACCACACACATAAAGCCACACACAGCCACACACAGCCACAGCAACACACACACAGCCAGAGACACACACACACAGCCACGCAGACAAAGCCACAGCCACACATACAAAGCCACAGCCACACCCACAGCCATACACAGCCACACACACACAGCCACACATACACACACAGCCACACCCACACACACAGCCAGCCACACACACACACAAACACACAGCCACACAAACAGCCACACACACAGCCAAACACACACACAGCCACACACACAGCCACACTTACACACACCCACACACAAAGCCAAAGCCACACACACAGCCACACACACAAAGCCACACACAGCCACTCAGAGAGCTACAGGCAGCCACAGCTACACACAGCCACACATACACACACCCACACACACAAAGCCACAGCCACACACAGCCACAGCCACACACACAAAGCCACACACAGCCACACACACAAATCAACAGCCACACACACAGCCACAGCCACACACAGCCACACACACACAAAGCCACAGCCCCACACAAAGCCACAACCACACACAAAGCCACAACCACACACACACACACACAGCCACACACCCACAGCCACAGCGCCACAGCCACACACACAGCTACACACACAGAGCCACAGCCACACACACACAGCCACACACATAAAGCCCCACACAGCCACACACAGCCACAGCAACACACACAGCCAGAGACACACACAGCCACGCAGACAAAGCCACAGCCCCACATACAAAGCCACAGCCACACCCACACACACAAAGCCACACACAGCCATAGCCATACACAGCCACACACACAGCCACACATAAACACACAGCCACACCCACACACACAGCCAGCCACACACACACACACACACACACACAGCCACACATACACACACAGCCAAACACACACACAGCCACACACACACAGCCACACACACACCCACACACACACACAAAGCCACATCCACACACAGCCACAGCCACTCACACAGCCACAGCCACACACACAAATCCACAGCCAGACACACAGCCACAGCCACACACAGCCACACACACAAAGCCACAGCCCCACACAAAGCCACAACCACACACAAAGCCACAACCACACACACACACAGCCACACACACACAAAGCCAAAGCCACACACACAAAGCCACACACAGCCACACAGAGAGCTACAGGCAGCCACAGCCACACACACAGCCACACATACACACACCCACACACACACACAAAGCCACATCCACACACAGCCACAGCCACTCACACAGCCACAGCCACACACACAAATCCACAGCCACACACACAGCCACAGCCACACACAGCCACACACACAAAGCCACAGCCCCACACAAAGCCACAACCACACACAAAGCCACAACCACACACACACACACAGCCACACACAGCCACAGCCACACACAGAGCCACACACACACACAGCCACACACACAAAGCCACAGACACACACACACAGCCACAGCAACACACAAAAAGCCACAACCACACACACACACACAGCGACAGCGCCACAGCCACACACACAGCCACACACACACAGCCACACACACAAACACACACACACACAGTGATGGCACAGCACAGGAGCAACACACATCTTACAGCTCAGGAGCAGCACACACACAAACACACACAGTGATGGCACAGCACAGGAGCAACACACACACACACACACACACACTGGTGGCACAGCACAGGAGCAACACACACACACAGTAATGGCATAGCACAGGAGCAACACACACACACAGCCACAACACACACAGTGATGGCACAGCACAGGAGCAACACACACAGTAATGGCACAGCACAGGAGCAACACACACACACAGCCACAACACACACAGTGATGGCACAGGAGCAACACACAGTAATGGCACAGCACAGTAGCAACACATACACACATGACACAGCTCAGGAGCAACACACACACACACACACAGTGTAATGGCACAGCACAGGGCAGTTTCTGTAGTTACAGGCAGACATTTGTACAGACATTTGTACATTATAATACCTGCTCCTGTGATGTGAGAGCTCGTCAGTGACTCCGGCCTCCCTGCTGCACTTCCTGTCAGTCCTCCTGGCGTCCCCTCCTCTCCTTTCTCTTTCAATTCCTTCTGTTCTCTGCTTCTCACTGTTTTTAATGCTTTGTTTGATCTTCTCTCTTTTCTATGGTCTCTACTTTGTTTTCCTGTTCATCTTTGTTTCTCCCGCACTGTACTGAAGAAGCTCCGCCCACTCTCCTGATTGGCTGATTTTCTCCTGTCATCTCTCACTGCTCTCTGACTGGAAGAGGAAGCTGCCTGGCCACTCCCTCCTCTTCAGCACAGCCGGTGCACAGTGTGCAGTGAGTGAGACTGCATCTCTGCATTGCGGCCAACCTGCAGCTATAGAATCAATGAGGGTACCCAGCGGCCTAATCAGCTGCTTTGTGACGCCACGGGGGCATGGAAGAGAAAGTGAAAATGTACACACAGCGGGCAGCTGCCTCCGGGCCCCTCCACCTCACAGGCCCCGTAGCAGTGGCGTGGTCTGCCTCTATGGACGGTACGCCACTGCTGTCATGTGACCGAAGCATGTGACCCGGAAGTTGCGGCGCGGCCACTGTACTGTATCATACGGTACTGGTGTGCGCCACATCCGTCAAACCGGCGAAAAGCCAGATATCTGTACCCGGCCTAAAACTAGCTGTCTCAAGATCTTTCCAACCTTAATGTTGCAAACTATATTGATAGATTTGGATACAGAAGAATTTTTAAACTTCTGAAGGCTGCAGTGAGCACTGTTGAGGCCATAATATGGAAGTAGAAAGAACATCACTTTAACTTAAGCCAGCCATGACCAGATGCTCCCCACAAGACTCCATTGCTGAACAAAAAGCATGTTCAAGCTCATTTAAATTTTGCTCAACAATATTTAGCCAAGCCTGTGAAATACTGGGAGGATATCGCCTGGTCAGATTTTACTAAAATTGAACTGTTTGGATGCCATAATACACACCATATGAGGAGGCCAAAAAGCACTGCATTTCACCCCAAATACATCATACCCACAGCAAAGTTTGGAGGTGGGAATATCATGGTGTGGGTTGTTTTTCAATATATGGCACTGGCAAACCTCATATGATTGAGCCATCTACTAGGATGATAAAGATAAAATGAGGGTGTACATTTCAGCAAGACAATGATCCCAAGCACACAGCCAAGGAAACTCTCATTTGTTTTCAGAGAAAAAAATAATAAAGCTGCTAGAATGGCCCAGCCAATAGCTTGACCTGCATCCCCCAAAAAATGCATTGAATGAACTAAAGCTCAGAGTTCATAGAAGGAGCAGCAGCAACCATAAGGATTTGAAGAGTGTTTGTGTGGAAGAATGGGCCAAAATCACACCTGAGCATTGCATGCGACTAGTTTCAATTTGTAACCTGGCTAAATATAAATATTTGACCATGCTAGCAGTTCAAACACAGTCCTTCCTTGACCATACCAAATCATCAAGAAAATTGTAAAGAAAAAACAGCACCAAAGACAATAAAGTTAATTTTGAATCAATATTTATGTATTCAATTTCCAACATATACCAATGCAGATTAAACAGGAAAATCAAATAATCAAATATATATCTTCTTTCCCATTATCAGGTATAGCACATTAAATTTGGAAATCCTGGAGAAAATACATTTTTGACGTTTGAAAGGGACATGCACCCTTTTTTAAGCCTATAGATGACCAGCATAGATTGAAGGTTTCGAACCATTGAGGCTGGTGTATATACCCCACAGAGGAGACCCTGAGGCTGGTGTATATATACCACAGAGGAGACCCTGAAGCTGCTGTACAGTATATAAACCACAGAGAAGACTCTGAGGCTGGTGAAAAAAAAAAAAACAGAGAGGAGACCCTGAGGCTGGTGTATATACCACACAGAGGAGTCACTTAGGCTGATGTGTATACACCACAGAAGAGATCCTCAGGATGGTGTATATACACCACACAGGAGACCCTGAGGCTGGTGTATATATACCACAGAGAAGACCCTGAGGCTGGTGTATATACACCACAGAACAGTTCCTGAGGCTGGTGTATATACACCACACAGGAGACCCTGAGGCTGGTGTATATATACCACAGAGAAGACCCTGAGGCTGGTGTATTTACACCACAGAGCAGTTCCTGAGGCTGGTGTATATATACCACACAGGAGACCCTAAGGCTTGTATTGTTGGCGATTCACCAATCAGGATGCAGCTGCTGTATGAAGTAGCAGAGCAGGGGAGTGGAAAGCGGTTACTCTGCCCACAAAGAAAATTCTGTCCTGACTTTGGTAGTGTGTACGCCGCTGTGGTCCACTGTACACCTGGGAATTCCCCCAACGAGGCATGTGGCCAATCCACGCATGCCTGTCAGTCAATGAGTTTTGGAAGGCGCCAGGCAAGGAAAGATGGAAAGAGGACGGAGTGCTGTAAGTGCTGGGATAAGTCCCCTGCACTTGTGATTCACTTGCATAAACATTGGTCAAAGGATTACAAATTACAATACAACAGAAGCAAGGATTACAAAAGGAAGCTATAGATTTACCCTGAATTAGTGACCTAACGTACATGTGATTGGTTTATGGTATGAAAACCTGAAGACAGGTTCCCTTTAAGTGATTTTATAGATCTGTGGGGCGTCCATTTAGTTACCCATCACTTCCCCATTCCAAGATGACAAGGTGCTCAGGCTATTACTGTACATATTGAAGGCCACATCCCAGCCATGTTGACACTTTTTTGAAGCTCCTTAAGAGATTGTTAATTTGCCAATATGCTACAGTCCTAAAATATTGCTTTGTTTTGCACAAATAATCAAATGAATGCAGGTACTAGTTCTTTAAAGGAAAAAAAAAGAAAAATCTTATAGTAAAATAATTTTTAAAATATATATAACAAAATAAATCTAAAATGCTAAGTTCAACCTCTTTCCACTTTTGAAAAATTGTTCACCTCCCACCAAAATGGAATAAAAGTGACCATAAACTTGTATGTTCCCAAAAATGGTACCAACTGCAGACCCTTCCTGCCAAAAAAAAAACAGACAAAAAAACCCTTATTGAACTGCAAAATCCAGCAGGTCATTTTTATCACACAGCTTAAAAGCTAAATAAAAAAAACATGGTGCAACTACAATTTTTTTTCTCATAGCTTCACCCCACTTACATTTTTTTCCCATTCTTCAGATAAATTCAGCATTACTACTTGTGCCAGAAATAACAAACCCTCATAGGCCTATGCTAACAAATAGGAAAAAAATATGAAAATTTCATCCAGATATGAACTGGGTAAAAAGAAATTATAAGAAAACTGTTAATTTCCCAATTTCACCAGCCCATGCTCTTCTATAAGTCATATAGGACACACTTATTTCCCATTATAGTGTACCATATAATATTTCTGTTATTTTCCTCCCAACAAAAGTAATGAAAGTTAAGCTAGATGAAAGGTTTTATGCATGTGACTCACTGATTCCATATATCCCATAGATTTACAGTACATATATACATATACACAAACAGTATACAGGCCTGAGCATCCCTGGTCTCCAGGAGGGTCTTTCTTCTGGATCTTGACTGGTGGCTTCTTTTCTTGCACCGCAGAATCCAGGTGTCTCTTCTTGGCTAGCCTCTTCCCGCTCATGTCCTCCTTCACTTGATGACTCCGTGAATTGATGGACTTCACTGAGCTTGGTAATATTCTTCTCCTCTTCCTCCTTTGACTTTTGTTTAAAGTCTTCTCATCGTCCGATGAGTCCAAGATGGGTCTTGGTCTTTTATCTCTCTTCTCCCTCCAAATCAGCTCCTTTTTCTCCATAGAATTGCTCTGCCCTGGTCCAGCAGACATCGTCACCTTCTCCTTCGCCAGTCTCCAACTGTCACTCTCAATTTCCAACTGCCGTCGGTGTGTTAATATTCTAATTACCTTGGCCGCATGCATGGCACTAGTCATGTGACCAGTAACTCACCAATAAGATGTGACTGTATGTGCCATAGATATATGTATTAGGTAGAACATCACATGTAAAGCGCCATAGAATAAATGGCACTATAATAATAATGTCATAAACCAGACTTTCCTCTTTTTCTGGACATATAAAATTTTAATAGTTTCTTCTTAGATATAAACAACTACATTTTCCAATATTATTAATAAAATGGAAATTTGTTTTCTAATGCCAAAAAAATATTGCAGAAACATTTTATATAAATTGTAAAGCAGCTAAATAATTTTGATTAGTGCATTACAAAGTTAAAATCTGAATATACAGGAAATAATACATGTAGTTTTTGCTGCTTTGCCATAACCAGCAGCCATGTTTTTCAAGGAGCTGGTTCTATGAAATATTGCCTTCAAATGCTCATATACAGCAGAGAAATGGCAATTCCATTTACTATGGACAGTTTCTATGCCTTTTTAATTCATGTCACTGAATGAGGACCTGTCACCAGGTCAAGTGTAACCAGGTTTTGCCCTTATTGTATTCTCACTGCTCCTCTTAGTATTCCACATTTTGTTTTGTTTTTTTTGTAAATCCACCATACGGATCTAGAGATTTGGGCCTTTATATTTACTGCTAACTTTTCTGGTCTTAACAAGGTGGCATGGCTCATTAGTAGGCGCTTGTGCGCACGTTGTGTAAGAGCATGCATTTGCAGCATAAATGCATGCGTCCTGCGTCCCCAGCACAATCTATGTAGATTGTGTATGATACGTGCGCACAATGCTTTTTGAACGCAGCGATTTGGATGCTAAAATTTTAACCCAAATCCGTGCGTTCAAAAAACCAACATGTCACTTATTTGGTGCGCTTTGGATGCAGCTCCCACTCTGTCTATGGTGGGGGCAGCATCCCGAGCGCATGATATCGGCATGTAATCTGCTGAAAAACTGCATCCATTACGCAGTGTTTCTGCAGCGGTTTGAAGCGCACATGTGCTGTCAAATCGCTGCAGAAATTTCAGGATTTATGTGCAAACAAGCCCTAATTATGCAGAGGAGCAAAAAAAAACACGTCCCCAGAGAATCAGGGATGGAAAATGATTCAGTTAGGCTATGTGCGCATGTTGCGTAGTGTCCATGCTGAAAAATCTGCAGCGATTTGGCAGTGTATGTGCGCTTCAAATCGCTGCAGAAACACTGCATAATGGATGCAGTGTGTCTGCAGAATAGATGCCGATTTCATGCGCTCTGGATGCTGCCTCTCCCATAGACAGAGTGGGAGCAGCATCCAAAGCGCACAAAATAAGTGACATGCTGCTTTTTGAGCGCAGAGATTTGGATCAAAATTTCAGCATGCAAATCGCTGCGCTCTCAAACGCAACATGTGGATGGATTATGCACAATCTTCATAGATTGTGCTGGGGACGCAGGACGCATGCGTTTACGTTGCAGTGCAATATGCAGCGTAAATGCATGAAATTACGCAACGTGCGCACATAGCCCTATTCTAATTTAATTGCTTTAGTAGGATAAAGATGTATAGATACAGAAACTTACAATGACTATTAAAAATTTGATTTCTAAACTACTTATGTTTGTATATACAGATGGCAGCTATTACGAATATCCAAATTATCCTAATAAAACTTACAGAAATCCATGCGCTCACCACTAAAACAATCCCAATTCAAATTTATGGAATTTGTGGTAGAAATTTCTGTAACACAATCTTCAGCCTGGGAATTCACCTTCAGGGTATGTGCATACGACTTCTTTTACAGGTAGGAAAACTTGACAAGTTTTTGAAGAGTAGAAGCTTCTGGAAACACCAGCATTTCTTTCCTACAGCCGTTATTTTGTCGTCTCCTGAGCACTTTTTCAATAGTGTTGAAGCGGTTTGGGGGGTTTTAGCGCTTTTATAACATTTTTTTATAGCATCTTTATTACTGATGTTTACCATTTATATTATGTTTAACTCCATTTAAAAAAGAAGAAAAAGTTATTGTTTTTTCAAGAAAAAATGCATGAATAGTGCTCAAAAAGACGCCTGGACATTTTCCTTTTACCTTCTCTTATATAGTATAAAATGTATAGAATAACTTGAGAAAAATAGGGTGTATTATCATGTTAGGAGTAAAGCTAGGATACCACAATTATGAAAAAGTATATACAGTATAACATTTTATTATTACAAAAATACAACTATTACACTCAGATGTGACAACCAGATGAAAATTAGACATACATGATTAAAAACCAAGTCTAAATGAGACAGACAGAGGAAAAAGGTCCCACGGAGGGAGACAGACTACCCCCTGACATAAATACAGGGGAGAGAAAATATCCCTAAATCCAAGGGAAGCACATAGAAGTAAACCATAAAAAATTATTATATGGTATATATAGTATATATCCCTTGGACTGATGTAAATCAGGGCCAAAATAAACATCACAGTAACCACCAAGAATATATAGGTGTAATATCTATTATACATAGTAATACAATGGTGGTGAAGGGGCACCTGAAGACCTACCCGTAGTAAGTGGTACGTGTAGCACCCCAAGGGGGAATCTGTCAACCTCACATGCGGACCCGGTCCCGACACGTGTTTCGCGTGTGCTCCGTCTGTCTCATTTAGACTTGGTTCTTAATCATGTATGTCTAATTTTCAACTGGTTATCACATGTGAGTGTAATACTTGTATTTTTTGTAATAATAAAATTTATACTGTATATACTTTTTCACAATTGTGGCACTTAGCTTTACTCCTAACATGATAATACCCCCTATTTTTCTCAAGTTATTGTATGCATATCATGGGGTTCATGTGTACTATTATTAATATGAGGTCCGCTATACTTGGTATTTGCTTTCTTAATAGTATAAAATGTGTTCAGAGCAGAAAATGTCTGAAGAATGGTCTGCTCACTTCTTTTAACCTCTTGACATCATTGGAAACTTGAGTGGTTAAAGACACTGAAAAGACAACATTTGAATAGAAAGACGTTGTCACCTAGAAATGCATATGTTTAATCTTTCTTTTAAGTGTTTAGTAAATATAACAGCAGGTCTGCTAAGCAGAAGATGTAATGCCCAATAGTCCAAAAATTAATAGAAATACAGCAGGGACTAAAACATAACTTTTACTGATGACTAGATAAAATCAATAATAATAACAATAGTAAAGTGCTAGTGCATATAGTGTGCAAAGAACAAAATGCCACATAGCAGCGCATAGGCTTGATCTCACCCAAGCTTCATCCATGAGCTGGACTGCACATCGGTCCCAGAATGAGAGGTCACAGGCCGGAAGGATAAGGTGGAAGGGTATGTTACAAACCCTGTCGTGCCCGTGAATAAACTTCCGCCCTGACAAGGGCAGCACCCAAATGGAATGTCTGCCCCACAACCAAAAAAGCAAACAAATAGTTCCTCCCGACGCGTTTCCCTCTCAGTAGTGAGAGTTCCTCAGGGGAGAAGGAGGAAAAAATTGGGAAAGATTGACCTGCAGTGGCAGGGATCAGCACAGGCCAAAAAGGTGATAGACCTATGTGTGCTGGGCAAATGGTGGCGCTCAGTCTCTGATAGAACTGATGCCTTTATACACCCTTAATCAGTATAACACCCCACATCTGTGCAAAACGCCCTACTTACAGTGAACATGATGAAGACGATTAATCCCTACCATGCCGGCATCTGAGGTCACTGCCAAGGCGACAGATACCGCCCCCTTGCGTTCCAGGTTGGAGCGCATCGCGCCAGCATTGTGCGCAGTTGGAGGATGCAGAACATCATGTGTGTTGTGTATTTCCGCGTTCCACACTGGGACGCAGAGGAGCCAATAGGAATCCTGCACGGGAGCCCTCCCACAAACAGGTATAATTCTGGGAGATCCCGGACCGGAAGTCAGCGTAACTGACTGCTAAGTCTACCAATTAGAGATGAGACTTTGAAAAAAAGGGTCATTTCCGGTTGCACTGACAGGAGCGTCCTTAGTGATATGTAAATAGATCACAGCAAATCCGGGACATAATGACCGAAACCGAAAGGCTCCTTACTGTACATGGCACCTAGCAGCAAGCATAATTAACCCCATAGGGGGCGGTTATACACAAATAATAAATAAAGTACAGATTGCAGTGGTCGCCCCTTGTAGCCAGCGACCAAAGGGCACAATGGTGTCCATGACAAACATGCAGGGTGGGAAAAGGAACGTACACTGGAGCATGACTTCCATGTAATAAATACAGGCAGGGAAAAGGGGGAAAAAGGGGGGAAAAAAGGGGAATAAGGCTGCCACAACATTTGTAAATAGAAACATGCAGACAAAACACAAACATGAACAGCATGGCAATAAGAGGGAGAACAAATAAGGAAAGAACTCTATCCCTATTATATCCATAACTGGACCTAATCATAATACAGGAGAGCCCAGCTAAAATGCAGGCTCCCTAAGGACCCCTGTCATCTTGTAATAAAGAAGGGCCCCAATAGTAGGCTACAAAATATATTGGTTAGGAGGCAAGGCTAAATCTTCCACAAGAACGAATACAGCCAGCGGTCAAAAACGAGGGGGAGGAGACCTATCAAATAAAGCAGCCATAGTTGATTTGATCATTGAGGCCATCAGGATGGCAGGTTTTAAGACGAAAAATCATCCTGGCCTCCTTTTGTAGCAATACACGATCCAAATTGCCACCTCTGGAGGACATTTTGACTTTGAGGATACCCATGAATTCGATGGCTTCCTTGTTGGAGCTATGACGTGTATTCATGTGCCTGGCAATAGGGGTGTCACGATCATTTCTGATGTCCCCCATGTGTTCCCCAATACGTCTACGAAATTCACGCACTGTTTTACCGACATATTGCAGTCCACAATGACACGTGGAAAGGTACACCACCCCCTTCGTTTTGCAATTGATGAACTCCCTAATAGTCAGGGATTCACCCGTAGAGGTACTGGCGTATTCCTTACCTATCTTGACATTTTTACAGGCGACACATGATCCACACTTAAAACAACCAGATGGTTTACCTGGAAGCCAAGTGGTTTCCACATTAGGGGGTACAAAGTGACTGTGAGTCAACCGATCGCCCAGCGAGCGATTCTTCCGGAATGTGATCGCCGGTTGAGGCTTAATACAGTCCGCAATCTCCACGTCCATTCGAAGGATATCCCAATGTCGCTCAAGTATCCTTCTAATGGTTGGGACACCTTTAGTGTACGTTGTGATGAGTCTAACAACACCCCCCTCGTCATTTTGTCTAGATTGAGGGGAAAAGAGTTTTGTGCGATCCTGATCAAGAGAAAACTTATATGCCTGCTTGAGGATCCGATCAGGATACCCCTTCTCCAAGAAACGGGACCTCAAGTCAGCAGCTTTGGCCACAAATTCACTCCGCTCCGAACAGTTCCTCCTCAGACGAAGATATTGTCCCTTAGGGATACCCCGCCTGAGGGGCAATGGATGGTGACTGTCCCATCTAAGGAGTGAATTTGTGGCAGTAGGTTTCCTGTATATCGTAGTCCCGAGCCTACCACCAGGGTCAATCGACACAAGTAGGTCCAGAAAAGGTAGGCTCACTGGATGAATGACATAAGTGAAGGTTAGTCCTAAGGGGTTCATGTTCAAGTTGTTAACAAATTCCGTGAATGTGTCAAGGGGACCCCTCCACAAAACAAAAACGTCATCAATAAAACGGACCCACAAATCAATCATGTTGGTAAATGATGACAATGACTCTTCAAACACAATGGTGTCCTCCCACCAGCCCAGGAACAAATTGGCGTAACAGGGAGCACAGGGGCTCCCCATGGCCGTGCCCCTGAGCTGGTGGTAGGTGGAGCCATCGAACAGAAAAAAGTTGTTATGTAACACAAATTCCAGCAAAGAAATGACCAACTTGTTGTGGGCCTCAAATTGTTTGCCCCTAGTGGCCAGAAAAAACTGGACAGCCTCAACACCCCGATCATGTGGGATGGAAGAATAGAGCGTTTCCACATCAATGCTCGCTAAAAACGCGTTGGGACCAACCGTAATATCCTCAATCCTGCTGATGAAGTCCAAACTATCACGAATGTAAGATGGTAAGGATGTTACAAACGGGTTAAGAATCTTATCTAAATATACTCCCACATTTTGTGCGATATTACCAACACCGGAAACGATCGGTCTCCCCCTAAGGGGGTTAACCCCCTTATGGATCTTAGGGAGGGTGTAGAAAGTAGACATCAGGGGGTGATCCGGCAACATAAACGTTAATTCCTCCTTGCTGATTAAACCCTCGATCTCAGCCCTATTCAATATGTCCCTAAGGCAGTTTTTCGCAGTGATGATAGGATTACCAAAGATTTTACAGTAAGTGTTAGCATCCTTCAAGATGTTCAAACATACATCACGATAATCAATCGTATTCATTACCACCAAGTTCCCCCCCTTATCGGAGGGTTTAATGGTAATGGTGGCATCCTTTTCCAAGTCACAAAGTGCTCGCATTTCAAACCTGGATAAGTTGTTTCTTTCCTCCTGTAAGGAGGTTGTACCCATCATGCTCAATTGGGTTTTGGTCAGGGCAAGAACCTCTTTTGTCACCTGGCTGAGGAAGATATCTATAGCAGAAACATCAATAAGATTAGGTGGCATTTTGGTGCTAGGATTTTTTAGAGTGGTGAAGGGACCTTTACCAGTGGTGGATGTAGTTGGTTCATCCAGTCCTGCCAGCAGCCTGACATCATCCAGCATATCCATCGGTATATCCAGACCCATGCAGATTTTGTTATCTTTTTGCTTAAAGAACTTCTTCCAACGCAGTTTGCGCACAAATAAATTGAGGTCTTTAATGAAGTCGAATGTCGAAAAGTCACTTGTAGGGACAAACGACAACCCCTTGCTAAGGACCGCCATTTCAATATGATTTAAGGATCTAGCAGATAGGTTGATAACCTGTGTACCTAATCTCTGTTCCCCTTGCGACTTCTGAGAAAGTAATTGCGGTCTAAAAAAGAGGAGGAAGAGTTATTAGAATTATTCGTCTGGGCCGATGGATAGGCTGGATGTTCAGTCCTCTGGGGTCCCCTACGATAGCGTCTACCCCTATACTGTGGACGAAAAGGAGGGCCCCTCCCCTCTGTGTCAGAGCACTCAGCCTCAGTGGAGGACAAATCTGATTCCCGCTCCCTGGGTGCCGGACCCTCACTTGGAAAAATCTGATAAACCTTGTTATCCTTGAAGTCTTGGAGATCACGTTTAAACTGCTTGTGTTTTCTCTCTTTCAGGTGAAACTGAAATTTTTCAATAGAATTTTTTAAAGTACTTTCTTTCACAGAAAAATCAGTCTCGTTTTGATAAGTTTTTGTGACCTCGATTTGTTCTTTAAGCTTATTATTAATTGCTTCAAGGTTATTTTTTCCTCTGTAAGTAAGATTTTCATAAGCCTTAGAGAGCTGGCTGTAGCCTCCTTCTCCCAGGCACTCAGCAACTGAGGAGTCCGGCACCTCACAGCTGGTATGAGGTTAATGCGTAGACCCCTAGGAACAATGCCACTCTTAATATAATTGTCAAGACTCTGCACCTCCCACCAGCTAGTGATCTGCTCCTTATATGTCTTGGTAACCTCCTTAAAGGCTGCCGTATAAGAGGGGATATACTTTTTTTGGATAAAGTCTCTTTCAGAGAAAATATCCTTGGCCTCTGTAAGCCAACTCGCCGTATCCGGTCCAGTGGAAAGGAAGCCGGCCATACCAATGAATTGTATAGTAAATATAACAGCAGGTCTGCTAAGCAGAAGATGTAATGCCCAATAGTCCAAAAATTAATAGAAATACAGCAGGGACTAAAACATAACTTTTACTGATGACTAGATAAAATCAATAATAATAACAATCTCCCAGAATTATACCTGTTTGTGGGAGGGCTCCCGTGCAGGATTCCTATTGGCTCCTCTGCGTCCCAGTGTGGAACGCGGAAATACACAACACACATGGTGTTCTGCAGCCTCCAACTGCGCACAATGCTGGCGCGATGCGCTCCAACCTGGAACGCAAGGGGGCGGTATCTGTCGCCTTGGCAGTGACCTCAGACGCCGGCATGGTAGGGATTAATCGTCTTCATCATGTTCACTGTAAGTAGGGCGTTTTGCACAGATGTGGGGTGTTATACTGATTAAGGGTGTATAAAGGCATCAGTTCTATCAGAGACTGAGCGCCACCATTTGCCCAGCACACATAGGTCTATCACCTTTTTGGCCTGTGCTGATCCCTGCCACTGCAGGTCGATCTTTCCCAATTTTTTCCTCCTTCTCCCCTGAGGAACTCTCACTACTGAGAGGGAAACGCGTCGGGATGAACTATTTGTTTGCTTTTTTGGTTGTGGGGCAGACATTCCATTTGGGTGCTGCCCTTGTCAGGGCGGAAGTTTATTCACGGGCACGACAGGGTTTGTAACATACCCTTCCACCTTATCCTTCCGGCCTGTGACCTCTCATTCTGGGACCGATGTGCAGTCCAGCTCATGGATGAAGCTTGGGTGAGATCAAGCCTATGCGCTGCTATGTGGCATTTTGTTCTTTGCACACTATATGCACTAGCACTTTACTATTGTTATTATTATTGATTTTATCTAGTCATCAGTAAAAGTTATGTTTTAGTCCCTGCTGTATTTCTTTTAAGTGTTTAGGTAGCACTTTTTCAGGCGGGTTTTGGAGTGGACCCACCAAAAAAGATATTCTGTGCACATATCTTTATTGTCACACGTTCAGCACAACAGTTCTGTATTGTTCGCTCTTTTCCACAGTTCTATGTTTTCCTTTTTCATTCATGTTATTTCTTAACTTATCCAAGATACATGAGAAAGAATGACCAACAGGCTGCGTGCCCAAAACGGTGTGATGTACAGTACAAGCACAGTGGATGGGATTTCTAGAAATCTCATGTCCACTGTGCTTATTTTGCCCACAACCAGGGGCGGATTAAGGGTAAACAGGGCCCCGGGCTGTTCAGGATCTGTGGCCCCCCCATCCCTAAACATGGGTCATGTGACGGGTCCATCATCATACACCTGAAACAGATAATTTCTGAAAAATAGTTACCGAAACTATAACCTAAAAAACATCCACTAATCTAATAAATATACTCTTCAGTTTAAAAAAAATACACTAAGGCATATTATTGAACAGTCCAACTTTAATCTGTAAACAAGACTATTGCCCAATAAAATAAATGAAAAAAATGAGCAAAAACCCCCTGTGTGAACATAGTTTAACTAATACTGAAGTAAAATACTCATCAAGTTCTCAGCATGTGCACATGGCGTTACAAATACTGAGGTAAAAAACTCACCAATACTGAACATGTGCACATGGCCTTAGGCTATGTTCACACAGGGTGTTTTTTTCTGTTCACACAGGGTGTTTTTTTTCTGCAGCAAAATCTGAGCAAAAGCTGCTGCTTGTTATTAACAAAAATACTGAGGTAAAAAAACTTAAATACTCAATGTGTGCACAAGGCCTTACTGTAGTAGTGAAAATATATATGGAGTATGGGATTGGTGTGGACTGAAACTACATGGGGCAGATGTCTGTGGCCTGCACTCTGTGTGTGTCCCTCCATTATATACACTACATACATCATGATACATGCAGAATATCCTGATGGAGGGGCACACACAGTATGTGGAGTCAGACATTAGAAAAATTCAAGATGGAGGGCGAGCCAGTGGGGCACAGAGTGCTGGAGCGTTTCACCCATGGAGTTTCAATCCTCCATTCCCAATCTATACATACACAGTGTATGGATTGGGAATGGAGGATTGAAACTACATAGATCAGATGCCCCAGAACACTTTGATAGAAGATACCCTCGTCCCCAACCTATAGAAAATTACAGTCCCCCCCTTTCACATAGTGTGCCACCATTGCACCCCCTTTCACATAGTGTGCCGCCGTTGCCTGCTGCTAGTGAACAGGTCGCCAGGCACCTCCAAAGAACAGGTCACCGGTCTGTCTCCACTCTTCAGTCTGCTGGACTGCAGCGTGGCCTGCAACAACACCGTCTGCTGTCACCATTACAGAGGACGCTCCTCTTCAGCAGACAGGTGGGCAGGACTCCCTCTGCCGCGCCGCACCCTGTATGTTGCTAGTACATCCTGCCCAGAGCTGCCACCAAGAATTTCAGGGCCCCATACTGCCAAAATTTTCGGGCCCCCTTCAGACTCCGCCTTCACCTTAGTTTTTAACTTTATTTTTTGGACATGATGATGGAAACAGCTTTTTCTATATCTGGACTTTGCCTCTTTGAACACGAAGCTCCATGAGGTATAAAACAATCTCTTACGCGTTTCAAACCTAAAAGAGGTTCTTAGTCTTAGACATATCCTGCTAGATCTGCATAAGTAAGTTATGGAAAAAATAGTTTTTTAACCTTATTTCTTGGACGTGATGCTGGAAACAACTTTGCCTCTTTGAACACGGAGCTGACCTCCCTGCACCGTCCCCCAGAGAAGACCCAGGTGATGCATTTATTGGGTGAGTAGAGATCCTCCTTTGCATACTTACCTCCAACCTTCCACAGTCCCACCATCACTCTTGGAAAATCTCCAATTCTGCAAACAGTCCTCACCAACCAAATATTAACCGCTAGTCGTCATATTGTCCGAAAAAAAAGCTGCATGTTTCGTTTTTCAGATCATCAAAATGACGAGCCCCAGTAAGAATAGTCAGCCATATGTGTATATCTAATATATAAATCTATGTGTCTGTGTATATGTGTGTGTGTGTGTGTATATATGTATGTGTATGTATGTGTGTGTGTATATATATATGCATGTGTGTATGTATATGTATGCATGTGTGTGTGTATGTATGTATGTGTGTGTATATATGTGTGTGTATGTATATGTGTGTATGTATGTAAGTGTATGTATGTATGTATGTGTGTATGTATGTATGTATATGTGTGTATGTATGTATGTATGTGTGTGTATGTATTTGTGTGTATATGTACATCACATTTACAGTCACGATATTATTATTATTATTATTATTATTTATTATTATAGCGCCATTTATTCCATGGCGCTTTACAAGTGAAAGAGGGTATACGTACAACAATCATTAACAGTACAAGACAGACTGGTATAGGAGGAGAGAGGACCCTGCCCGCGAGGGCTCACAGTCTACAGGGAATGGGTGATGGTACAATAGGTGAGGACGATATTTTGCCAGACACCCCATTTGTCTCGTCTATTTTTTATATAGGAAAAACCATCAGACCCCTTTTCACTAGATTTAGAGAACATCTGCATTCTATAGGTTCAGGCACAGGCGCAACGTGCCTTATTACCCACTTGCAGGAGGTCCATAATGGAAACCAGAGGTTATTGCAGTTTGCGGGTATAGAAAAAAAATCACCTCATCTCCAGCAGGAGTTGACACACACAAAATCTACTTAGAAGAGAGGCACGCTGGATTATGGACATGAAAGCCCTAGGTCCGATTGGTTTTAATGATAAAAACGATCTGGTCATTTTTTTGTGAATTGCCACAGTGACTATATTACGCAGAAAGCTGGCATTGTAATTTCACATATACCCGCTGAGGGTTAATAATGCTATAAACTCTATAGAATTTTTTCAAAAATAGTCATGCTAAAGTTTAATGGTCTAAGTGGCAATATGAGAAATGACTTGATTATGATAGAGAACTAATGGATAGCAATTTGTTGTGATAAACCATTTTTTCATACCAGTCTTATTTGTTATTACTCTGTAAATGTTTTTAATTGTTTTTAATTCGTAAGACGTGAAGTTTAACATACCCTATTTAAGAGGTTACTACTCATGTTCTAGTGTGGACCCGTGAAAGCACCCCTAGAGGTGCGAAACGGTACCCTCGTCCTCTGTGCTCCCACCACTCACCTCCCCTTTGTTGTCTCACCTGTTTGCATGAAGCAACATTAAAACTTTTCACACCGCAGAGTGCTGCCGATCTTACTTTTTTGGATGGATCCTTCACTTTCTTAGCCTCCGTTCTGGTCTCGTACATTTCCTGTCTTGCTCTGCACCATCACATAGATTAGTGCAGTCTAGAGCAGGAAGAGAGAGGGCAGCTCTCTATGAGCGACCCGGGCCACCCTCATTGCCCTGATGGCGGCCCTGGTCCTGCAGGGTAGGCGGCAGGCCAGGCAGACAACCCAGAATCTTTTACATGTTTCATGCGGATTATAATGGGGGCAATTTAATTTTCAAAGCATGGGCACCCTGGAGCCTCAGGCGCCCTGGAGCCTCTGGCGGTAGCCCAGATTGCCCTCATTATAATCCGCCTCTGTGCACACACACACTGCTCTGCACGCGCACACACTGCTCTGCACGCGCACACACTGCTCTGCACACACACTGCGCTCTGCTCATCCTCCCACCTCCACCCCCGCGCGATAACATACTCACCCGTTGTGACTCCTCCTCTCCCTCTCCTCTTGCTCCTGGTGCCTGCCCCGCACACAGCTGCAGGATGGGTAAGTAAACCCTCCTCTCCTTCTCATGCTGGGCTGTGACGTGCGGTATCACCACCCACAGCCCAGTCACTCAGGATCAGAGGCAGCTGCAGCTGCTGATGTAATGTCAACTTTCAGAGCCCGGAAATTGACGTGACATCAGCAGATGCTAGAGGCCACAGCACCCGAGGGTCATGTGATCAGCACTGATTGAGCAGAATAGCACCGCTCAGTGCCAGAACAGAAAATAGAAGGCAATTAAATAGACAACTGAAAAAGTAAGTTACACTGATAAAGAAAATAAAAAAATGGGTGAACCATCCCTTTACCTTCAGGATTATATCAGAAAAATATATTTGTCTAAGGTAAGAGGGACCTAAACTGAAACAATCATGGTTCATCGTGATTGTACAGTATGTAGGATATTAAAAACAGACCTTAACCCCTTAACGACCTTTGACGTACTGAGTACGTCATGGTGACATGGTGCTAAACGACCCATGACGTACTCAGTACGTCATGGCGAAATCGCGGTCCCGGAGCCCCGGGGAGTGAAATTTGTTTAATTAAACGGTAGATTCGGGAAGGAGGGGACCTCTGCCTGACCTCAGGAGGGGTGGTGCCTCCTCCCCGAACCTACAGAGGCTGTGATTGGCTGACAAACGCCGCTCAGCCAATTACAGCCACTGTAATGTTCCAGCCATTGAAAATGGCTGGAACATTGAAATCCAGCCCTGATCAGTGCTGCTGTAGCACTGGCCATTGGCTGGAGCTGGGTGATCGATGCTTCACCCGCCCCCAGCTCTGATTGGAGAGACCGGTCTTGTGACCGCTCTCTCCAATCAATGTGGATCTGCGGCCTGTGACCGTCCCTGGAAGCCGAGGAGAGCGGTAAGTTGCTGTCCCCGCCGCCCGCCCCTGTCTCCGATCGCCCCGCCGCTGCTCCCGATCCACCGCTGTCCCCGCCGCTGTCTCCGATCGCCCCCCGCTGCTCCCGATCCACCGCTGTCCCCGGCGCCACGCTCCTGATCCACCGCTGTCCCCGGCGCCTTGCTCCCGCTCCACCGCTGTCCCCGCCGCTGCTCCCGATGCACCGCTGTCCCCGCCGCCGCTCCCGATGCACCGCTGTCCCCGCCGCTGCTCCCGATGCACCGCTGTCCCCGCCGCTGCTCCCGATGCACCGCTGTCCCCGCCGCTGCTCCCGATCCACCGCTGTCCCCGCCGCTGTCTCCGATCGCCCCGCCGCTGCTCCCGATCTACCGCTGTCCCCGGCGCCACGCTCTTGATTCACCGCTTTCCCCGGCGCCATGCTCCCGCTCCACCGCTGTCCCCGGTGCCATGCTCCTGCTCCACCGCTGTCCCCGCCGCTGCTCCCGATGCACCGCTGTCCCCGCCGCTGCTCCCGATCCACCGTTGTCCCCGGCACCACGCTCCCGATCCACCGTTGTCCCCGGCGCCATGCTCCCGATCCACCGTTGTCCCCGGCGCCATGCTCCCGCTCCACCGCTGTCCCCGCCGCTGCTCCCGATCCACCGCTGTCCCCGGCGCCATGCTCCCGCTCCACCGCTGTCCCCGCCGCTGCTCCCGATCCACCGCTGTCCCCGGCGCCATGCTCCCGCTCCACCGCTGTCCCCGCCGCCGCTCCCGATCCACCGCTGTCCCCGCCGCCATGCTCGCCACTGTCCCCGCCGCCGTCGCACCCACCTTTTTCAGCCGCTGCTGCCCCCAAATCGGCCCCCACTGTTCCCGATCGGCTGCCCCTTCTCCATCGCCACACCTCCTATCCCTCCATGTGCTGCTAGCCACCCTCCCCCCACGTGGGGGGAGGGTGGCTTGCAGTACATGTGGGGGGAGGGTGGCTGGCTTGCAGCACATGTGGGGGGAGGGTGGCTGGCTTGCAGCACATGTGGGGGGAGGGTGGCTGGCTTGCAGCACATGTGGGGGGAGGGTGGCTGGCTTGCAGCACATGTGCTGCAAGCCACCCTCCCCCCACATGTGCTGCAAGCCACCCTCCCCCCACATGTGCTGCAAGCCAGCCACCCTCCCCCCACATGTGCTGCAAGCCACCCTCCCCCCGGGGCCCCCCCTCCTCCATGTGCCATCTCTCTCTCCCATCAGACTCTGCCCCCTCCCCGATCTGCTGCCTGCTCTCTCCCATTTTCCATCTACTGCCCCCTCTCACCCTCCTCGATCTGTTGCCTCCTTCATCTGCTGCCTCTTCTGTCTGCTGTGATCCTGCTGCCTAGATCCATCCTGTAAGGTAGGTATCCCCATCTCACCTCCCCCCCCTCCTCTGCCGCTCCTCCCTCCGCTGCACCATTTCCCATCCATCCGCTGCGCCATTTCCCATCATCCATCCGCTGCGCCCTTTCCCATCCTCTGCCGCTCCTCCACCCGCTGCGCCCTTTCCCATCTTCCATCCGCTGCGCCCTTTCTCATCTGCCACCCCGCCCTCTCGCATCGCATTATGCAGCGCAGTTGCTCGCTTCCAGACTGCAGTGGATGATGCGATGCGAGACTCGTGCATTGCTCTCACGTTTGGCACTGGTCTTAGTGGCAGGCGCTCATTTTTTTTTTTTTTTTACTGATGTCTGTATATTTTATTTCGCCAAACTAATTTTTTTTGTATGGGGGGGTCTAGTTTCCAAAATGGGATCACATGTGGGGGAGCTCCATTGTTTAGGCACCTCAGGGGGTCTCCAAATGAAACATGGCGTCTGCTAATAATTCCAATCAATTTTACTGTGAAATGGCGCTCCTTCTCTTCTGAGCCCCGCCGTACGCCCAAACAATTGATTTCCACCACATATGAGGTATCGTCGTACTCAGGAGAAATTGCACAATACATTTTATTGTGCATTTTTTCCTGATACCCTTGTGGAAAAAAAAGCTACCTGTTTGAAAAAACAATTTTGTGGTAAAAAAAAGAATAAAATATTTTCACGGCTGAACATTACAAACGTTTGTGAAGCCTCCAGGGGTTCAAAGTGCTCACTAAACAGCTAGATAAATTCCATGAGGGGTCTAGTTTCCAAAATGGGGTCAATTGTGGGGGAGCTCCATTGTTTAGGCACTTCAGGGGGGTCTCCAAACGCAACATGGCGTCCGCTAATAATTCCAACCAATTTTGCTGTGAAATGGCACTCCTTGCCTTCCGAGTCCTGCCGTGCGCCCAAACATTTGATTTCCACCACATATGGGGTATCTGCGTACTCAGGAGAAAATGCACAATACATTTTATGGTGCATTTTTTCCTGATACCCTTGTGATAAAAAAGCTACCTGGTTGAAGCAACAGTTTTGTGGTAAAAAAAATTTTTTTTCTTTTCACGGCTCAACGTTATAAACTTCTGTGAAGCCCCCAGGGGTTCAAAGTGCACATCAAACATCTAGAAA
Source organism: Anomaloglossus baeobatrachus (assembly GCF_048569485.1). NCBI lineage: Eukaryota > Metazoa > Chordata > Amphibia > Anura > Aromobatidae > Anomaloglossus > Anomaloglossus baeobatrachus. The sequence continues at coordinate 502,608,636 of NC_134356.1, read as the reverse complement.
AAATATTTGAGGGCTCTAGTTTCCAAAATGGGGTCACTTATGAGGGAGCGCCATTGTTTAGGCACCTCGGGGAGTCTTCAAACCCGACATGGCGTCCGCTAATGAGTGCAGCTAATTTTGCACTCAAAAATTCAAATGGCGCTCCTTGCCTTCCGAGTCCTGCTGTGTGCCCAAACATTTGATTACCACCACATATGGGGTATCTGCGTACTCAGGAGAAAATGCACAATACATTTTATGGTGCATTTTTTCCTGATACCCTTGTGATAAAAAAAGCTACCTGGTTGAAGCAACAGTTTTGTGGTAAAAAATTTTTTTTTTCTTTTCACGGCTCAACGTTATAAACTTCTGTGAAGCCCCCAGGGGTTCAAAGTGCACATCAAACATCTAGAAAAAATATTTGAGGGCTCTAGTTTCCAAAATGGGGTCACTTATGGGGGAGCTCCATTGTTTAGGCACCTCGGGGAGTCTTCAAACCCGACATGGCATCCGCTAATGAGTGCAGCTAATTTTGCACTCAAAAATTCAAATGGCGCTCCTTGCCTTCCGAGTCCTGCTGTGTGCCCAAACATTTGATTACCACCACATATGGGGTATCTGCGTACTCAGGAGAAAATCCACGATACATTTTATGATGCATTTTTCCTGATACCCTTGTGAAAATACTAATTTTTATGGCTAAAGTAACATTTTTGTGTTAAAAAAGTAAAATTTTCATTTTTTCGTCTACATTGCTTTGGTTGCTGTGAAGCTCCTAAAGGGTTAATAAACTTCTTGGATGTGGTTTTGAGCAGAGTGAGGGGTGCAGATTTTAGAATTGGGTCACTTTTGGGTATTTTCTGTTGCCTAGGTTTCTCAAATCACTCCAAATGTGATGTGGTACCTAAAAAATTTTTTTTTGTAAATTTTGTTGGAAAAATGAGAAATTGGTGATGAATTTTGAACCCTTCTAACTTCCTAACGGAATTTTTTTTTTTTCAAAAATTGCGCTGGTGTAAAGTAGACATGTGGGAAATGTTATTTAGTAACTATTTTGTGTGACATATCTCTCAGATTTATGGGCATAAAATTTCAAATTTTGAAAATTGCAAAATTTTCAAAATTTTCGCCAAATTTCCGAAATTTTCACAAATAAACGCAAAACATATCGGCCTAAATTTACCACTGACATGAAATACAATATGTCACGAAAAAACAATCTCAGAATCGCCAGGATCCGTTGAAGTGTTCCAGAGTTATAACCTGTCAAAGTGACACTGGTCAAAATTGCAAAAAATGGCCGGGTCTTTAAGGTGAAAACAGGCTGGGGGCTGAAGGGGTTAATAGTACAATATTACAAAATGATCTGGATAAGATGTCGGAATGAGCAGATACTTGGCAAATGAGATTTAATGTTGATAAATGTAGAGTAATGCACCTAGGACGGAGTAATCCTATAGCTGCATATACATTAAATGGAAGTAAACTCAGGACTACAGAACAGGAAAAAGACTTGGGTATTCTCATTACAAATAGGCTGAGCAGCAGCACTCAATGTCAAGCAGCAGCTGCAAAAGCAAACAAGATTTTAGGGTGTATAAAGAGAGATTAGATCCCGTGATCCCAATGTATTGTTACCCCTCTATAAATCACTTGTAAGGCCACATCTGGTATATGGGATCCTGTTTTGGGCTCCACATTTTAAAAAGGATATTCGTAAGTTAGAATCAGTTCAACTAGATTATTGACAGGAATGGAAGGCCTTCCATATGATGAGAGGTTGGAAAAGTTGGATTTGTTTAGTTTAGAAAAAACACATCTCAGAGGAGATCTCACTTAAATGTATAAATATATGTGTGCTCAATATAAAGGACTGGCACATGACTTCTTCCTTTCAAAAACAATACTAAGGACCAGGATGCACTAACTGGAAGAAAGTCAATTTCCGGCAGCTAAACTTGAAAGGGTTCTTTGCAGTTAGAGCAGTCAGATTGTGGAATGCCCTACCACAAGAGGTAGTAATGGCATAACAACTTTTAAAAAAGGAATGGATGATTCCTCAGTACACACAACATTGTTGGTTATAAGTGATTTAATGACAAAATATATAATTGGTGAATGAAGGGTGAACTAGATGGAACTAGGTCTTTTTCAACGTATGTAACTATCATGAAAATAAATCCATAGTACCTGTTTTACCATCATTGCTACCCGAAGGCAAAATAATCAAGGTGGAGGAAAAACATAACTCATATATAAAATATGATAAAAAAAATGATTATAAAGGCCCCATCACACGCAGAGATATCGCTAGCGATATAGCTGGTGAAAGCACCCGCCCCAGTCGTTTGTGCGTCACGGGCAAATCCCTGCCCGTGGTGCGCAATATCATTCGGAGCCGTCACACGGACTTACCTGCCTAGTGACGTCGCTGTGGCCGGCGAACCGCCTCCTTTCTAAGGGGACGATTCGTGTGGTGTCACAGCGGCGTCACTAAGCAGCCGCCCAATAGAAGTGGAGGGGAGGAGATGAGCGGCCATAACATCCCGCCCACCTCCTTTCTTCCTCATTGTCGGCGGCCGCAGGTAAGCTGTAGTTCGTCGTTCCCGCGGTGTCACACGTAGCGATGTGTGCTGCCTCGGGAACGACGAACATCCTGCGACCTCAACAATCAACGATTTTTTTGAAAATGAACAATGTGTCAACGATGGACGATTTGGTGAGTATTTTCCATCGTTAACGGTCGCTCGTTGGTGTCACACGCAACGACGTCGCTAACGATGCCGGTTGTGCGTCACGGAATCCGTGACCCCGGCGATATATCGTTAGATACGTCGTTGCGTGTGACGGGGCCTTTACTGTCACTAAGGCAGCAGATCTGAAGCTGAAGATATGGACAAGCTAACTCCATATGACCGATACCTGGCCCTCTCCTCTATGCAGTGCATAAAGAAGTGATCAAGAATCCAAACACGTTTATTAATAGCATAGCTACCAGGGGGGCAGTTTTGCCGTCTATAGGTCACAAAGAAGTTATTATTACTTGGCACAGTGGTGGCATCACTACATCTAGCAGTAAGAGGAGCCCTGCTTTTGTATCACACAATAGGTGCAGTAATAGGAACACATACAGCAGCAGTAACTCAGCCTTCGGGTATCAGCAGGTTGAGTAATTTGTGCAAGTTGGGAATAGATGGGGATGGGACTTGAAATGTGAGGTCAAATGTGTCTTTGTTGTAATCTCTGTAGACGAGGTGTGGCTGGAGAAGTTGTGTCACTGTTTTTGGTTGTCATTATGATTTAAAAAGAGAAAACACAGTAGTTTGACAATAAATGGCTTCACCCAACCACTAACCATGAGTGGGAAGAAAACATTTTGTGTTATCATTCATATTCTATGAAAAAAGGCCAAGAAAGCAGAAAATCTGCAGGGGTATGTAAACTTTTGAGCACAACTGTATCTCAGAAAATTAGAATATCATATAAGACCAACTCAAAAAAAGGTTTTTAAACTTAGAAATGTTGGCCCCTACTGAAAAGTATGTACAGTAAATGCACTCAATACTTGGTCGGGGCTCCTCTTGCATGAATTACTGCATCAATGCGGCGTGGCATGGAGGCGATCAGCCTGTGGCACTGCTGAGGTGTTATGGAAGCCCAGGTGCTTTGATAGCAGCTTTCAGCTCGTCTGCATTGTTGGGTCTGGTTTCTCTCATCTTCAGCTTGACAATATTCTATAGATTCTCTATGGGGTTTAGGTCAGGTGAGTCTGCTGGCCAATCAAGCGCAGTGATACTGTGGTTATTACACTAGGTATTGGTACTTTAGGCAGTGTGGACAGGTGCCAAGTCCTGCTGGAAAATGAAATTTCCATCTCCAAAAAACTTGTCAGCAGAGGGAAGCATGAAGTGCTCTAAAATTTCCTGGTAGACGGCTGCGCTGACTGTGGTCTTGATAGAACACAGTGGACCTATACCAGCAGATGACATGGCTCCCCAAACCATCACTGATTGTGGAAACTTCACACTAGACCTCAAGCAGCTTGGATTGTGGCCTCTCCACTCTTCGTCCAGACTCTGGGACCTTGATTTCCAAATGAAATGCAAAATTTACTTTCATCTAAAAACAACACCTTGAACCACTGAGCAACAGTCCAGTTCTTTTTCTCCTTGCCTCAGGTAAGACTCTTCAAACGTTGTCTATTGGTGATGAGTGGCATGACACAAGGAATGCTACATTAGCCCATGTTCTGGATACATCTGTGTGTGGTTGCTCTTGAAGCACTGACTCCAGCATCAGTCCACTGCTTGTGAATCTCCTCCAAATTTTTGAATGGCCTTTTCTTAACAATCCTATCAAGGCTGCAGTTATCCCGGTTGCTTGCACACCTTTTTCTACCACACTTTTTCCTTCCACTCAACTTTCAATTAATATGCTTGGATACAGCTCTCTGTGAACAGCCAGCTTCTTTAGCAATGATCTTTTGTGGCTTACCCTCCTTGTGGAGTGTGTCAATGACTGCCTTCTGGACATCTGTCAACTCAGTAATTTTACCCATGATTCTGTAGCTTACTTAACCAGACTAAGGGACCATTTTAAACACTTTGGAAGCCTTTGCAGGTATTTTGTGGTAATTATTCTAATTTTCTGAGATAATGACTTTTGGGTTTTCATTGGCTGTAAGGCATAATCATCAATATTAACAGAAATAAACACTTGAAATAGATCTCTCTGTGTGTAATGACTCTATATATGTGTTTCCCTTTTTGTATTGAATTACTGAAATATATTAACTTTTTGAGGATATTCTAATTTATAGCGATGCACTTGTACATTAATGAAAAATTCCCTCTCACTACTCTGCTTTATTTACTACTTCCTCACTTATGACCCTTCGTTTGAAAATCCCCAATGCACCCTGGGATACTCAAACGTCATTAATACAGAGGCTGCGGGCACTCCTCATCCTCTGCCATCAGTCAGCTGAATCTGGATTTCATCTGTGTGTGCATTCTTACTATATATATTTATCACATATGGTCCCCCCCACATACTGGTAAAAAATGCATGATACTGAAATGAATGTTTTTTAAATGTGTAAAAGATGGGCAAAGCCTGAAAAATTATAGATCTTGAAAGATAGATAGAGCATATAAAATAGATAGATGGATAGATAGAACAGATAAGATAGATAGAACAGAAAAAAGATAGAACAGTTAAGATAGATATATAGAAAGAAAATAAGAAAGAGCAGATAGAATAGCGATATAGAGATAGCTAGTTTAGACAGCTGTTTTACAGTATATTTATTTAAAAAAAAATAATAAAAAAAAAATTGTGGGGTCCCCTCAATTTTTATATCCAGCACAGGAACAGTAGCAGCTGCAGGCTGCAACCCTCAACTCTTTGCTGTACTTTGGCTTGTTATTAAAAATAGAGGGGATCCCACGCATATTTTTTAAATTTTTAGATTTAAAAATAAAATTAATAAAAAAAATGATGTGAGGCCCAATTTATTTTACTAAAACCAGCCAAGGTACAGCAGACAACTGGGGGCTGATATTATTAGGGTAAGAAGGGCCATGGATATTTGGCCCTTTCCAGCCTAACAATAGCAGCCCACAGCCACATCAGACATGGCGCATTTATTAAATGCACCAATTCTGCTGTTGGACTCAGCTCTTCCCGTTGCCCTGGTCTGGTGCGGTGGCAAACGGGGTAATATTTGTGGGGTTCATGCTAGCTCCAGATGGCATTAAGCCCTGGTATTAGTAATGGGTGGTGTCTAGCAGACACCCCCATTACTAACCCAGTAGTTGAAAGGAGAATAAAAAAATTTATTTGAACAAAAAACCTGACTCTAAACCTCATTCACCAATTTATTTCTTTTTTTAAAAATAAAAAAATACAAAAGGTCCGCCGTAATCCATGACAAGGTCCCACGACGTTCCCCAAAAGCGAACCTGAAAAGACATAAAAGAGAAAATCATTCAATAAATAAAGACAAGAAACACCCTCTTTTCCAATTTATTTCCCTGTCAAAGCCCTAATCCTGGTCCGATGTAATCTAATTGGGGGAGGCCCACGTCGATCCCATACTGCTGGCATATTCAATGGAGAACCAAACGTTCCCCATTGATTGTGAGAGCAGCCTCTGCAGGCACACAGACGCTGCTGTGTATGCTTCCCTGTGGTGACCTGGACATCATAAGGTTCAGCCCAGGTCATCGCAGGGGCGCCTTCAGCAGTGTGTGTGCGGCCGCGGCAGTGACATCACAGGTTCATGGGTTCACAATGAACTCTGATGACCTCCTGACGACACCCCCGTGATAGCTGCGTCACAGGGTCATCGGAACCTCTGACACCAGCGGTAACGCGGATGTCGTGGGGGTGTCATCAGGAGGTCATCAGAGTTCATTGGATCTCTGATGCAATCCTGACATCACTGCACACACTGGTGGATACTGACCTGTCCTGGCGATGCTGTTCCCGGCGCTGCTGCTGCTTTTGGCCTGCGGTGCACTGCATATACAATGAACTTAATGAGCGGGGTCGGCAGCAAGTGACAACAGTGCCGAAGACTGCAGCACTGGAGACAGGTGAGTATAGAAAATAATTTTATATCAAAGGCATGTGTTTTCTCCGGTACGTGTGACAGTGATGTCACACAGATCACATCAGTGTGCGGGCTGTATGACAACAGTGTGCGGGCCGTATGACATCAGTGTGCGGGCCGTATGACATCAGTGTGCGGGCCGTATGACAACAGTGTACAGTACAGACCAAATGTTTGGATACACCTCATTCAAAGAGCTTTCTTTATTTTCATGACTCTGAAAATTGTAGATTCACATTGAAGGCATCAAAACTATGAATTAACACATGTGGAAGGAAATACTTAACAAAAAAGTGTGAAACAATTGAAAATATGTCTTATATTCTGGTTCTTCAAAGTAGCCACCTTTTGCTTTGATTACTGCTTTGCACACTCTTGGCATTCTCTTGATGAGCTTCAAGAGGTAGTCACCGGAAATGGTTTTCCAACAGTCTTGAAGGAGTTCCCAGAGATGCTTAGCACTTGTTGGTCCTTTTGCCTTCACTCTGCGGTCCAGCTCACCACATACCATCTCTATTGGGTTCAGATCTGGTGACTGTGGAGGCCAGGTCATCTGGCGAAGCACCCCATCACTCTCCTTCTTAGTCAAATAGCCCTTACACAGCCTGGAGGTGTGTTTGGGGTCATTGTCCTGTTGAAAAATAATGCCTTCAATTTTGAATAAATCCCCAACAGTGTCACCAGCAAAGCACCCCCACACCATCACACCTCCTCCTTCATGCTTCACGGTGGGAACCAGGCATGTAGAGTCAATCCGTTCACCTTTTCTGCGTCGCACAAAGACATGGTGGTTGGATCCAAAGATCTCAAATTTTGACTCATCAGACCAAAGCACAGATTTCCACTGGTCTAATATCTATTCCTTGTTTTCTTTAGCCCAAACAAGTCTCTTCTGCTTGTTGCCTGTCCTTAGCAGTGGTTTCCTAGCAGCTATTTTACCATGAAGGCCTGTTGCACAAAGTCTCCTCTTAAAGGGGTTGTCCGACATAACAAAAATGTTTGAGTTTAAGCTAATCTGTGCTGTATTGTCGTATAAAACACCCCTACATTGTTATTTTTTGTTTTCTAACTTCTGTTTCTCTTGAATTATCCCTTTATTCTCTTCAGCTCCTTGTTTACATTCAGCACAAGCAAACTGACCACTTCCTGTGCAAAACCTCCCAGTCACAGCTGGCACCGCCCGGCCTCACTGTCCAGCCCCACCCCAGTGTCCATCCCCACCCTCTGCCCGCCCCCTGCACACACATTCCCTGTAAGTATATTCTGCCCCAGCACTGACCTCTCATCACTACAGCATTGCAAATAACAGCCCCACATCAGGCTGTGCACCGCATACACACACATCAGGCTGTGCACCGCATACACACACACCAGGCTGTGCACCGCATACACACACACCAGGCTGTGCACCGCATACACACACCAGGCTGTGCACCGCATACACACACATCAGGCTGTGCACCGCATACACACACACCAGGCTGTGCACCGCATACACACACACCAGGCTGTGCACCGCATACACACACACACCAGGCTGTGCACCGCATACACACACATCAGGCTGTGCACCGCATACACACACATCAGGCTGTGCACCGCATACACACACATCAGGATGTGCACCGCATACACACACATCAGGCTGTGCACCGCATACACACACATCAGGCTGTGCACCGCATATACACACATCAGGCTGTGCACCACACACACACACACACCAGGCTGTGCACCGCACACACACACACCAGGCTGTGCACCGCATACACACACATCAGGCTGTGCACCGCATACACACACACCAGGCTGTGCACTGCATACACACACACATCAGGCTGTGCACCGCATACACACACATCAGGCTGTGCACCGCATACACACACACACACACCAGGCTGTGCACCGCATACACACACATCAGGCTGTGCACCGCATACACACACACACACATCAGGCTGTGCACCGCATACACACACATCAAAACCACTTATATTCTAAAGAAGAATACATTGATGCTCATATTCCTTAAAAATACCTTTTTATTTGTAACAAAAATTATTAAAAATACAAATATGGACAATAGGGCACAGCAAGGAAAAATACAACTGCGACTCCCATTCATTGGGGAGAAGGTGAGTGGGGGCCGACAAAGTCCCTCTTATTAGTACAAAAGATCATATTGATCAGGGACCATTATTCTGCATACAATTATACTATATTATATTAACGGTCACTGCATGCGTGGAGGTTGAGCTAATAGTTTATATCCAGAGTAATAGATAGACCAAAGGGCGTCGACAACAACCACATATTTTATTGTTATTCTAGTGGATTAGACAAATTACTCATAATAAGTGTCACCATCCTTTGGTCTCTCTATCACCATGTAGCTGGCAAACCACACATGTGATGAATATCATATTATGTTACAAACCATCAGAGATCTGACTCTCAATAGAATGTATATGGGGTCGTGAAAAAAACCCACATATTATTGTGTTTAGCTGGTCCGTATCTCCCAAAATGATATACCAGGGAGATGGAAAATCCCCAATCTCTGGCTCAAAATCTGAGTCAGAAAAAACGTATTGACCAGCCCATATACAGATATTCTATCAATAAGCCAGCCTGGTGGATGTGTTTACGCTGGTCCGTATCCCCCAAGGTAATGTATCATGGAGATGGGACAATCCCCAGTCTCTGGCTCAGTCTGAGTCAGAGAGAAACCATATACAACAGCCGACCTCTAAGCGGTCTATCAATTAGACAATCTGATGGATATCACACACTCCCACCCACATCCAAGGGGCCGAGAGGTGTGTGCTGTTTTTGGTTGCCAGTTCACAGTTCACAGACTAACCATAGTGATTGCTGCAAATTGCAGCCACAACCTTCACATACAGTTTACAAGATAGCATGTTAAACAGAAAAAAAGAGAATTTTGTTACTTACCGTAAATTCTTTTTCTTATAGTTCCGTATTGGGAGACCCAGACCATGGGTGTTTAGCTTCTGCCTCCGGAGGACACACAAAGTACTACACTTAAAAGTGTAGCTCCTCCCTCTGAGCTTATACACCCCCTGGAGAACCAGATCTAGCCAGTTTAGTGCAAAAGCTGAAGGAGAATAGCCACCCACAAGTAGAACCGAGCAAGAACCGGAACAACCGGAGACTCTGTCCACGACAACAGCCGGTGATAACACACGGAACAAGAAAATTGCCAACAGGCAACAGGGAGGGAGCTGGGTCTCCCAATACGGAACTATAAGAAAAAGAATTTACGGTAAGTAAACAAAATTCTCTTTTTCTTTATCGTTCCTATGGGAGACCCAGACCATGGGACGTTCCAAAGCTGTCCCTGGGTGGGAATAAACCGGAAAAACTAAGAAGTAGGCGGAGCCTAACTTCACAAGTGGGCGACAGCCGCCTGAAGGATGCGTCTGCCCAAGCTCGCATCTGCCGAAGCATGAGCATGCACTTGGTAGTGCTTCGAAAAGGTATGCAAGCTAGTCCAAGTGGCAGCCTGACAGACTTGTTGAGCCGTAGCCTGGTGCCTAAAAGCCCAAGAGGCACCGACAGCTCTGGTCGAGTGTGCTTTGAAAAGCTTGAGAGGTGCACCGCCTAAGCGCAGCGGTGCGAGACACATAAATCCGGAGAGCACGCACCAGATCCAGAGAATGCAGCGCTTTCTCAAAGCGATGAACAGGGGCCGGACAGAAGGAAGGCAAGGAAATGTCCTGGTTAAGATGGAAGGGAGAGACCACCTTAGGAAGAAAGTCCGGAGTCGGACGGAGAACTACCTTCTCTTGGTGAAAAACCAAAAAAGGTGACTCCGAGGAGAGCGCAGCCAAATCAGAGACTCTCCTGAGAAAAGTTATGGCAACTAGAAAGGCCACCCTTTGAGAAAGACGATACAAAGAAACCTCCCTAAGGGGCTCAAAAGGGGGTTTCTGCAATACCGTGAGGACCAAGTTAAGGTCCCAGGGATCCAAGGGCCGCCGATAAGGCGGAATGATGTGAGACGCGCCTTGCATGAGGGTGCGGACCTGAGCCAGCCGGGCGAGACGCCGCTGGAACAGCACTGATAGAGCTGAGACTTGTCCCTTGAGAGAGTTGAGGGACAGTCCTAGCTGCAGACCGGACTGTAAAAAAGACAGAAGGGTCGGCAACGAGAATGGCCAAGGAGGATGGCCGGAAGAGCGACACCAGGACAGGAAAATTTTCCAAGTCCTGTGATAGATCTTGACGGAGGAAGACTTACGGGCCCGAGTCATAGTGGAGCTGACTTCAGGAGGAATACCAGAAGCCGTCAAAATCCAGGACTCAAGAGCCACGCCGTCAAATTGAGTGCCGTAGAATTCGGGCGGAAAAACGGACCTTGCGAGAGTAGGTCTGGACGATCCGGAAAATGCCACGGCATCTCTACGGACAGTTGGAGCAGGTCCGGATACCAAGTTCGCCTGGGCCAGTCCGATGCAATGAGGATGACTCGACGGCCCTCCATTCTGATCTTGCGCAGGACTCTGGGCAAGAGAGCTAGAGGGGGAAACACGTAGGACGGACGAAACTGGGACCAATCCTGAACCAGAGCGTCCGCGGCGAAGGCCTGAGGATCGTGGGAGCGAGCCACGTAAACCGGAACCTTGTTGTTGAGACGGGATGCCATTAGGTTCACGTCCGGAGTGCCCCACTTGCAGCAGATTGACTGAAACACTGCCGAGTGCAGGGACCACTCGCCACCGTCCACGGATTGACGGCTGAGATAATCTGCCTCCCAGTTTTCTACGCCTGGGATGTGGACTGCGGATATGGTGGACTTGGAGTCCTCCGCCCATTGAAGAATGCGTTGGACCTCCAACATTGCCAGGTGGCTGCGTGTCCCGCCTTGGTGATTGATGTAGGCAACCGCTGTCGCGTTGTCTGACTGGACTCGAATGTGCCTGCCCGCCAACAGGTGGTGAAAGGCTAGGAGAGCTAGAAGCACAGCTCTGGTTTCCAGCACATTGATTGAAAGGGCTGACTCGGACGGAGTCCAAGTGCCCTGTGCTCTGTGGTGGAGATATACCGCTCCCCAGCCGGATAGGCTGGCATCCGTGGTGAGAATCACCCAGGACGGAGTCAGAAAGGAGCGCCCTTGGGACAGGGAGAGGGGTCGAAGCCACCACTGAAGAGAGCTCCTGGTCCGTGGCGACAGAGCCACTAACCTGTGCAAGGAGGAAGGCCGCTTGCCCCAACAGCGGAGAATGTCCAGCTGCAGGGGGCGCAGATGGAACTGGGCAAAGGGAACCGCCTCCATGGACGCCACCATTTGACCCAGCACCTGCATCGGGCGCCTGAGGGTATAACGGCGGGGCCGCAGCAGAGAGCGCACCGCTAGCCAGAGAGACTGCTGTTTGACTAAGGGCAACTTCACAAGTGCCAGCAAAGTCTCGAACTGCATCCCTAGGTACGTGAGACTCTGGGTCGGAGTCAGGGTGGACTTGGGAAGATTGACAAGCCACCCGAATTGGACTAGAGTGGCGAAAGTGAGCGAGACACTCCGCTGACAGTCTGCGCTGGATGGAGCCTTGACCAGAAGGTCGTCCAGATAAGGAAGCACTGCCAACCCCTGGAGGTGCAGGACCGCAATCACTGCCGCCATGACCTTGGTGAATACCCGAGGGGCCGTGGCTAACCCGAAGGGGAGGGCCACGAATTGGAAATGATCCTCTCCTATCACAATACGTAACCAACGCTGGTGTGACACTGCGATTGGCACATGTAGATAGGCATCTCTGATGTCGAAGGACGCCAGGAAATCCCCTTGGGTCATAGAGGCAATGACTGATCGCAGAGACTCCATGCGAAAACGCCGCACCCGGACATGCTTGTTGAGAAGCTTGAGATCCAGGATGGGCCGGAAGGTACCTTCCTTTTTTGGAACTAGGAAGAGGTTTGAGTAAAAACCTCTGAACCGTTCTCGAGCAGGAACTGGTACAATCACACCGTTTGCCTGCAAGGATGCCACGGCCTGTGAGAAGGCGGCGGCCTTGGAGCAGGGGGGAGTTGAGAGAAAAAATCTGTTTGGCGGGCTGGAAGAGAATTCTATCCTGTAGCTGTGAGATATGATGTCTCTCACCCACTGATCGGAGACTTGCTTTAACCAAGCGTCGCCAAAGTGGGAGAGCCTGCCACCGACTGAGGACGTGGCTGGAGCGGGCCGAGAGTCATGAGGAGGCTGCCTTAGTGGCAGAACCTCCTGCGGACTTCTGCGGACGCGCTTTTGTGCACCAGTTGGATTTCTGATCCTTAGCTGAGTTAGCGGACGAGGCGGAAGGCTTAGAGGATGACCAGTTGGAGGAACGAAAGGAACGAAACCTCGATTGATTCCTACCCTGGGCGGGTTTCCTGGTCTTGGTTTGTGGCATGGAAGTACTCTTCCCGCCAGTAGCTTCCTTAATGATTTCATCCAGCTGTTCACCAAACAGCCGTGAACCAGCAAAAGGGAGCCCAGCAAGAAACTTCTTGGAAGAAGAATCTGCCTTCCACTCTCGAAGCCACAAAATCCTGCGGATAACAAGAGAATTAGCTGAAGCCACCGCAGTGCGGTGAGCAGCCTCTAGCATTGCAGACATGGCATAAGATGAAAAAGCTGAAGCCTGAGAGGTTAAGGTAACCATCTCAGGCATAGATTCCTTGGTGAGGGAATGCATCTCCTCCAGAGAACCAGAGATGGCTTTGAGAGCCCACACTGCTGCAAAAGTCGGGGAAAACGCGGCCCCCGCAGCTTCATACACAGATTTGGCCAAAAGGTCAATCTGACGGTCAGTGGAATCCTTAAGTGAGGTGCCGTCAGCCACCGACACAACGGTCTGGGCTGAGAGCCTAGACACCGGAGGGTCTACCTTTGGGGAGTGAGACCACTCCTTGACCACCTCAGGTGGAAATGGAAACCGATCATCAGAACCACGCTTTGGAAAGCGTTTGTCAGGGCAGGCCCTGGGCTTGGTCACAGCGGTCTGAAAACTGGAGTGGTTAAAGAACACACTCTTCACTCTCTTAGGCGAGGTAAACTGATGTTTTTCTGCCAAAGAGGGTTGCTCCTCTGAGACTGGCGGATTGAGATCCGGCACAGAATTAATAGAAGCAATCAAGTCACTAAGATATGAGTCACCCTCAGAGAAATCGATGGGATACATAGCCTCCGAGCCACCCGTGAGGGCATCCTCCTCATCTTGCGAGTCAGCTCTTGAGACAGACCCGTGGGATGAGGAGGGGGAGGAAACCCTGCGCCTTCTCTTAGAAGGACGGGGTCTGGGACCTGATGATGAATCCTCTGTGAGCTCTGATGGACGGAGGTCAGAGGATAGGAATCCTCTGTCAAGAGTATTAGAGGCACCCTGTGAGGAGGGCTGATGCATATTCATCAAAGTCCTGGACAAAAGTCCCATGGACTCAGCAAATGACTGGGATATGGACCTAGAAAAGGACTCTACCCAGGCCGGGGGTTCAGCCACAGGTGCAGCAGCAGCCTGAGAGACCACTGGGGGTGAGACTCCAGGCTGTGGCACCGCAAAGTTAGAGCAAACATCACAATGTGGATAAGTGCTCGGCTCAGGCAGCAGGAGCCTACATGCAGTGCATGCAGAATAAAGCTTTGGAGCCTTGCTCCTTGTGTGAGACATGCTGCTGGAGTGGGGGCTTTGCAGAGAATGAACCCCAGGGAGAATATACAGAGGTCCACAACCGGAGACCGGCTGTGGCTTACCAGACCGCTGGGCGCGGTGTTGTGTGCCCTCCAGATTCCGAAGCCCGGTCCCCCAGTGCACAGCACCTCAGCAGAGATGCAGAGTGCAGAATGTCCCAGAGCAGAGTGAACTCTGCGTGAGAAATGGCTGCCGGAGCGAGGAGAGGGGGCGGGACTAGGGGGAGTTCCTATAGGAGAGCGGGAACTGGAGGGCTATAGAGACCTGCAGGGGAGGAGGGACGTCCCAGCAGTGGGGAGTGTCACTCCCCTGTGTAGAACGGCCGCCGGGAGGAGCCGAGCCTGTCCCTCTGCATGAGTGACATGCGAGGGCAGGAAAACGAAACTAGGCCGCTGGCGAAGCCGGGGCCTAAATTTAAGCGGCGAGGCCGACAAGCAGGCACAATCGGCGCGGTTCTCAGGCAAAAGCTAGAGAACCCGCCGGAAAAGGCAAAATAATCATATACAGCATACTCTCCCCATACAATAAAGAACCGGGACCCCCAACACATAAACGTCTCAGGTACTAAGCTGCTGAGACGCAGGGCCAGGTCCCTGGGGATGAGTGCTCCGGTCCAACAGGATCCTCAAAGGGCTGTGGATGGAGACCGGACTCCTGCCAGGCATGGAGACCGTGCTGGCTCCCACTTCAAGCCAGAGGCCAGGAGGGATGGTGAAGGAGCGCGGCATGTAAGGCTCCAGCCTTGGAAATCAACCTTAACAACACCGCCGACACAGTGGGGTGAGAAGGGACATGCCGGGAGTCCAGACTTGGACCCGCTTTTCTTCAAACTCTTTCCAAAAATCAAACAAATCAGATGAGAATGCATGTGTGGATGTATGCCTCCTGAACACAAAGCGATAAACTGGCTAGATCTGGTTCTCCAGGGGTTGTATAAGCTCAGAGGGAGGAGCTACACTTTTAAGTGTAGTACTTTGTGTGTCCTCCGGAGGCAGAAGCTAAACACCCATGGTCTTGGTCTCCCATAGGAACGATAAAGAAAGTAACTCGTACAGACCTTACAGCAGTGATTGCGGCTCCCACCCACCGTGACACACACACACACACACACATCAGGCTGTGCACCGCATACACACACACACACATCAGGCTGTGCACCGCATACACACACACACATCGGGCTGTGCACCGCATACACACACACATCGGGCTGTGCACCACATAAACACACACACATCAGGCTGTGCACCGCATACACACACACATCGGGCTGTGCACCGCATACACACACACACACATCGGGCCCTCCAGATGTGCAGGGGGAGGTTGTGGGCAGAGTACGGGGTGCGGGGGAATGTGTGGGAGGGTGCAGGGAAGGGGGGCGGGGCTCATCGCACTGTACCGCCCAGCAGGGAGGCAACATGCTGTTTCCAGATTTGCATGTCAACATGGCCCTGCCCATGTTGACATGAAATGACCGGAAGCAGCAAAATTGCGGCAGGAGCGGTCACATGACCACTCTGAGCCGGGGGAGAGGGGCTGACAGTAGGGCAGGTAAGTGGTCACTATCTACTTACCTGCCCCAATGTAGCCCAATAGGGTAATAATGAAAAAAACTCAAAATAAGCCGGATAACCCCTTTAACAGTTGTTCTAGAGATGTGTTTGCTGCTAGAACTCTGCGTGGCATTGACCTGGTCTCTAATCTGAGCTGCTGTTAACCTACGATTTCTGAAGCTGGTGACTCGGATAAACTTATCCTCCGCAGCAGAGGTGACTCTTGGTCTTCCTTTCCTGGGGCAGTCCTCATGTGAGCCAGTTTCTTTGTAGCGTTTGATGGTTTTTGCCACTGCACTTGGGGACACTTTCAAAGTTTTCCAAATTTTTCGGACTGACTGACCTTCATTTCATAAAGTAATGATGGCCACTCGTTTTTCTTTACTTAGCTGCTTTTTTCTTGCCATAATACAAATTCTAACAGTCTATTCAGTAGGTTTATCAGCTGTGTATCCACCAGACTTCTGCACAACACAACTGAGGGTCCCAACCCCATTTATAAGGCAAGAAATCCCACTTATTAAACCTGACAGGGCACACCTGTGAAGTGAAAACCATTTCCAGTGACTACCTCTTGAAACTCATCAAGAGAATGCCAAGAGTGTGCAGAGCAGTAATCAAAGCAAAAGGTGGCTACTTTGAACAACCTAGAATATAAGACATATTTTCAGTTGTCTCACACTTGTTTGTTATTTCATTCCACATGTGTTAATTCATAGATTTGATGCCTTCAATGTGAATCTACAATTTTCAGAGTCCTGAAAATAAAGAAAACTCTTTAAATGAGATGTGTCCAAACTTTTGGTTTGTACTGTATGTGCAGTATGACATCAGAGCTGCCAGAGAAAAAACGGACGTCTCCATGTGTGAGCGGGGCCACACGGTCGGTGTGAAAACACACACACACACACACACACACACACACACACACACACACACACACAGTGTGAGTTAGGCTGCTTTTACACATCCGATTTTTGCAGTGCAGCTCAAAAACCTATGCAACGGATGTGGTGAAAAAACGGATCCGTTGCATAAGTTTTTTGACGAATGCGGCTTGATACTGAGCATGCGCAGTGCAAAAAAACGCATGCGGCGGCCGGATGCGTTTTTTGCCGCAGGACGCCGCACCCGGCATCCATAGGCTTGCATTGTAAATCGCGCCGAATCCGGCGCAATACGGTGTTTTCACCACACAAAAAAATGTGCCAGGCAACGTTCCATCCGGCCGCCGCATGGGCTAAATATGCCGCATAGGGCAAAAACCGGACGCAACGCAAGGCCATGCGGCACAATACGGCGCTAATGCAAGTCTATGCGGAAAAAACGGTTGCGTTTTTTCTGCAAAGCGCCATATTGTGCCGCACTGCAAAAACCGGATGTGTGAAAGCAGCCTTACCCCACAGAGCAACATGGGTACGTGTGGCATCCGTGTAAAAAAACAGATGTCACACGTACCTGAAACACGAACTTCTGAAACCGGCCTAATGCCTCCGCAATGTTCTAGGTAATGTCCGTCTGAGCACCCCGGGCACAGCCTCTGCCCCGCACACCCGCGCCCATTATAACATTTTCCGTTTCCCTTTCTTCATGTGATGTGAAGCCCAGGCTCCTGTCAGCGGTCACCACGCCGTTGCTATGCTGGTTGCTAAGCTTACACCCCCTTTCCCTTCCCTCTGAACTTCCTGTTTGCGTGTAACAGCCGTCATCTTCCCGTGTAAACAGCGAATACAGAACAATTCGTTCCGGGTGAGGAAATAATTCCGGCAAGCGCAAAGAATCCTGGGACGCCATTGGCTCCAGTTCCCCGGCCAAGATGTCTGACATGGAGGATGACTTCATGTGCGATGATGAGGAGGATTACGACCTGGTAAGTTTTCAGCCTCGGGGATGTGATGTGCTCTCTCCGTGCGGCCCGGACGGCGGCAGCCTCCATTCCCTGCGCAGCTGCTCGCATGAGAAGGAACTCTGCTGGCGGGACAGTGAGCAGGGACTCTCCCTCCCCCGGGCTGGCGCTCCTGGATGGCAGTGCTGGTGGAAGGGGCACGGTGCGGCCCCGGCTGGGGGGACCGGCTCCCGGCGGCCTACAGATGGCGGCTCCGCGGGCTGCAGTGATGTCCTGCAGGCCTCTCTGGCAGCCACTTGTAGGCCGCTGAGCATTCTCCACCGAGCACAGTCCTGACATGTGTCCTATGTACATGACATGGAGGCTACTTCTCTCTGTTAGCAGCCATTCTAGACTCTGTGGACTAAGTCTAATGTGCTAATATAGGAGCCAGCAGCTGCCTGGCAGATACAGAGGAGGAGGCCACAGAGGCCGGTGGGTACAGAGGAGGAGGCCACAGAGGCCGGTGGGTACAGAGGAGGAGGCCACAGAGGCCGGTGGGTACAGAGGAGGAGGCCACAGAGGCCGGTGGGTACGGAGGAGGAGGCCACAGTGGTCTAGCGGGTATGTACGGAGGAGGCCACAGTGGTCTAGTGGGTATGTACGGAGGAGGCTGCAGTGGTCTGGTGAGTATGGAGGAGGTCGCATTGGTACGGAGGAGGCCACATTGGTCCGCCGGTAACGAAGGAGGCCACTTTGGTCCGGCCAGTACGGAAGAAGCCACGTTGGTACGGAGGAGGCCACGTTGGTCCGGCGGGTATGGGGGAGGCCACGTTGGTCCGGCGGGTATGGAGGAGGCCACGTTGGTACGGAGGAGGCCACGTTGGTCCGGCGGGTACGGAGGAGGCCACGCGGGTACGGAGGAGGCCACGTTGGTCCGGCGGAGGCCACGTTGGTCCGGCGGGTACGGAGGAGGCCACGTTGGTCCGGCGGAGGCCACGTTGGTCCGGCGTGTACGGAGGAGGCCACTTTGGTCCGGCAGGTACGGAGGAGGTTACAGTGGTACGGAGGAGGTTACAGTGGTCCGGCGGGTACAGAGGAGGTTACAGTGGTCCGGCGGGTATGGAGGAGGCCACGTTGGTCCGGCGGGTACGGAGGAGGCCACGTTGGTCCGGCGGGTACGGAGGAGGTTACAGTGGTACGGAGGAAGTTACAGTGGTCCGGCGGGTACAGAGGAGGTTACAGTGGTCCGGCGGGTACAGAGGAGGTTACAGTGGTCCGGCGGGTACAGAGGAGGTTACAGTGGTCCGGCGGGTACAGAGGAGGTTACAGTGGTCCGGCGGGTACAGAGGAGGTTACAGTGGTCCGGCGGGTACAGAGGAGGTTACAGTGGTCCGGCGGGTACAGAGGAGGTTACAGTGGTCCGGCGGGTACAGAGGAGGTTACAGTGGTCCGGCGGGTACAGAGGAGGTTACAGTGGTCCGGCGGGTACAGAGGAAGTTAGTGGTCCGGCGTGTACAGAGGAGGTTACAGTGGTCCGGCGGGTATGGAGGAGGCCAGCGGGTACGGAGGAGGCTGCCACTGTCGGGCTGTTTATACTGTATTAATATGGCTTCTGCTTGTTATCCCTCGGGATTTCGATAACCGACCTCTAAAGGCTGTCTGACCATCAGATATATTCGCCTATGAGCTTTATAAAAATGATACAAAAAGCCTAATTGGTAGTTCTGGACGACTAGTTTAGGTTTCACTTGCACTACCTTAGGGTAGGACTTTTTGTTACTTTAGATGTAAGACAAAATAAAAAATGTGTGATTTATCTGGGATTGATGGTTCCAAATAATCCCAGACATGATGTCTCACACGACATAGGGCCACATTGCAGGAGTCTCTGCTCGTGTGCACAGGGGACTGATTGTAGCCAATGTGCTGAGGACACGTTCGACTTTCCACTCCTGACTTTAGGTCTGCTTGGCAAATGTGGCAGCTGCCCTAGTCTGTGTGATTTACATGTGGTATTGTAGATGGCTCCTGCTCCCTTCCGCATAATAATCAGTTGTGGCCGGCAGATAGCACACGATAGTTACTGATCTGTGAGGCAGTGGACAGCGCTTACAGGGGGACTTTGTGTGCACAACAGCAAATGTTATACAATTCTCGACCAAAAATTGTGTGCAATGTGCCTGCGGCTCGCTGTCACAGATGGCCTTGGGGTTTTGATTTTGCTATAAAGAAAGAAGGAAAGAGGAAAAAAAAAGCAACCAAATCGCAGAAAGGTTACAAGCAAGTGGCACGTAACATTAGTAGAGGCACGTGCCATTTTTTTCCTCAACCTGCCTTTTTTCCTTGATATTTTCCTCCTCATTCTCCTGAGTTTATACTTTGGTTGCTTCTCACTTTGACAGATCTGCAGAGCTCAATGATTGGCTGCAGCGGTCACGTACGTTGTGACGTCACCGCGGCATCCTGTAAGTAAAGACCAGATCTAAGGTGGAGAGGCAGCACTTGGACCTGTGAAGGGCGATTGTCGGGGTGCCTATATTTTCTCTGTGCGGTACGCTATATTAAAAAAAAAATTCTGGACAAAAATTGGTTCCCAATTAGGAAGTCACGTCGGCTTTATTAGATTGTTCACTTGTGTATGAACTCTTATTAGGTTCTCATAGTCGTACGTCCTTCAGGCATATTTTACCTTTAATATTTCATCCTCACGTTCAAGCTCACAGGGACCTATGATGATATTGCTTCAGGGCGGTAGATCCACCATTAGGCCCGGGCTTGCAGCTGCAATACGGATTGTAAAGACATCTACATCTGAATGTGCTGTAAGGCTAATGTGTGAAAATTGGGTGCCCATTCGGGAGGTATGCACCAGACAGGGGCCACTGTGAGGGACCCATAGGAAAAAAATAAATAAAAATTGAATACCGCAGGATATAGTTTTGTGGGTTTTTTTTGTTTGTTTTGCAGCCGTGTTCTGTATAGGAAAGCACAAATTGCTCCACTTTCCTATACAGGAAAACAAATGGTACGGTATGTGCATGCCGGCCGGCCAGAGGCTGAAAGAATGGATTTGTGACCTCCGTCTGGTGAATGGGAAGGTTACAATATACGGCCAGAAAAGCGAGGTGCACAGACTGTGTCCACAAATTATTGCTTATGTTTATCCATCTACTTGTACTCTAATAAAAATGCTCAATTAGTTAAACACTTGAAGGGAACCTGTCACCACTTTTTTGGCATATAAGCTGCGGCCACCACCACCAGGCTCTTATATACAGTATTCTAACACGCTGTATATAAGAGCTCAGGCCGGGGGTATAACATAAAAAACACTTTATAATAGGGTCATTCCGTGTCAAGTGGACCAGTGGTCCCCACTCGACGTTCTCCGATTTTGCTGAAAATTTATAAGGATGTACATGTATGTTTGAAAAGAGGTTCTGTAAATTTTTAGGGCCAGATCTCAAATATATTGGGCACTGTTGACCTTTCACTGGAGGCCCCCCCCAAGGCTGCGGCTTCAGCTAAGAGGATTTTGCAAACTTTGGCACATAGCCATTAGAGTTCTATACTGGCTATGATGCTGAAAGTTGGCATACTAGCTCAACGTTTGCTGCTAAACGCGATAAAATTATTACCGGCTATGACAAAACAATATTTCGGCCGCAATTTTGTGTCAAAGTAGCTTGCAAAACGCCTCGCATAAAATTTATGCCAAACTTTGCCCATATATAACTCGAGACCAAAAACCAATAGGAACTGGTGCTTTACCCTGTACATCAAACATCTACATAACTTTGCATTGCTGCAATATCACGGTCAAAGCATATGTATTTGTGGAAATATTCACACCCACATATGATGAAAAACTTAAAAAAAACGAATTTTACCTATTTTTAGGTCAAATTTCCCCAAAAGGGTACCCCTAAAATATATTAATTCTGTTATCATTTGAAAGAGCACATTTTTCTCTACAAGGATCATTGGGGGTTTTTTTGGAGTCTCTCCATTTAAGAAAAGAAAAATGCCACTGAACATGGTGTTATGTATGCACATAATGCATTGATTTTGTGTTTGATTTTCAGATTCTTATCACATGTTACAGAGTTGTATTGTTGCTAGCAATGTCTATTATAATCAAAAACCTATAAACCTATTGACTATTGTTACATTTTAATGCATATATTATTTATTTTTTAGTGATGGAGAATGAAATTGATGACAAAAAGATTGGCATTTCAAGGGTGTCAAATGACCCTTCATCTTTCATTGCCCATGTAGATGGATCTGTCAGATCAGAAATGCCTTTTGTGCCAATTGCAAACCTCCAGCCAGGGCAATACATTGCCTGCATTTACCATAGGAACTGGTGGATTGGAAATATTTCTGAAATTTCAGTCGACGACCATGATGCATTAATAAATTTTATGCATCCTCATGGACCAGCTAGCTTCTTTCACTGGCCTGTGAGAAATGATACATGCTGGATTCCCGAGCAGTCGATCATTGCAATAATTCCAGCACCAGCTGCAGCAGCAATGGGCCGACAATACAGCTTCTCTGAACCCATTATGTTGCAAATTCAGCAACAATTCCAGACCACTTAGACTGAACATTATGGCTTGGGAACCAACAAAAGATACCCAATATTAGGCTTGGAATCCTAGGCAAAGACCCCCACCCTCAGGCTTTGGAACCTGCGATAAAGAGACCACCCGCGGCTGGCCTTGCACGGCTATCGGCCATGGCTCCTAGGCGATGGGGCTGCCAATTCTCGAAAGACAGCATTATTACAATTCTTAATAGGATTATAATACCAATTCTTAGGGAATTGGTTGTGGTATAACCACCATGGACCAACGCAAGGGTTTGAATAGTGCAGTTAGCATTCATTGCGTATTAATAAATAACACCATGTTCAGCGGCATTTTTCTTTTCTTAAATGACTCCAAAAAAAACCCCAATGATCCTTGTAGAGAAAAATGTGCTCTTTCAAATGATAACAGAATTAATATATTTTAGGGGTACCCTTTTTGGGAAATTTGACCTAAAAATAGGTAAAATTCGGTCTTTTTAACTTTTTCATCATATGCGGGTGTGAATATTTCCACAAATACATATGCTTTGACCGTGATATTGCAGCAATGCAAAGTCATGAAGATGTTTGTTGTACAGGGTAAAGCACCAGTTCCTATTGGTTTTTGGTCTTGAGTTATATATGGGCAAAGTTTGGCATAAATTTTATGCGAGGCGTTTTGCAAGCTACTTTGACACAAAATTGCGGCCGAAATATTGTTTTGTCATAGCCGGTAATAATTTTATCGCGTTTAGCAGCAAAAGTTGAGCTAGTATGCCAAATTTCAGCATCATAGCCAGTATAGAACTCTAATGGCTATGTGCCAAAGTTTGCAAAATCCTCTTAGCTGAAGCCGCAGCCTTGGGGGGGGCCTCCAGTGAAAGGTCAACAGTGCCCAATATATTTGAGATCTGGCCCTAAAAATTTACAGAACCTCTTTTCAAACATACATGTACATCCTTATAAATTTTCAGCAAAATCGGAGAACGTCGAGTGGGGACGATTTTTAAAACTGGTCCACTTGACACGGAATGACCCAATACTTACCTAATGGTCGCACTGTGGGCCTAATGGGCGTCTCCGGTGCCGGCGCCGCCTCTTTCGCCCATCTTCGTCCTCTTTCTGAAGCCTCGGTGCATGACGCGGCTACATCATACACACTCGCCGGTCCTGCGCAGGCGCACTACAATACTTTGATCTGCCCTGCTCAGGACATGAAAGCCGGTGAGTGTGTATGACGTCGGACCCGTCATGTACCGCGGCTAGAGAAGAAGAACAAAGATGGCCGAAAGAGGCAGCGCCGGATAACGGAGACGCCCATTAGGCCCACCGCGCGACCGTTAGGTAAGTATTATAAAGGTTTTTTTTATGTTATACCCCCAGCCTGGGCTCTTATGTACAGCATGTTAGAATGCTGTATATAAGAGCCTGGTGGTGGTGGCCGCAACTTATAGCCAAAGAAAGTAGTGACAGGTTCCCTTTAAGCAGTAGAAATGAACAAACCTGAAGTTCAGTGCTCGTACCAAACACAGGCGTTACAGAAAACAGAATTCGGGTGCTTTACGTATGAGCATCGCTGTGCTCAGCCCAGTGTGCGCCGCTTGCAGTGTTCGAATGGCTCGTGCTGGGGGTAACAACAGTGTTATTGGATGTAGCGTGTACAAAAAATAAATTAATGGAAAAACACTGGCCACCCACCAGTAGAAGTGCTCTGTGTATGGCTGCGTGTGGGCAAAGACCTGGACTTGACCAATCAGTGACTTCCATTGGGGTTCAGGTCAAGTCCGGGTCCCAAACCAAACTTTGTCTAAAGTCCGGCTGAATCCTCCAAATTGAACTGCACCTGGTCTGGTCATCTCTGTTAGGCCTCCTTCACACGTCCGTGCAAAACACATATGTTTTTCACGGACCGTGGTGTAGGTGTGTATGTGTGTTCAGCGTGTGCTGTCAGTGTGCTATGCATCTGATATCCACATAGCACACTGACAGCATGAACTTCTATACTTACCTATAACCGGTGCTGCTGTCCCCAGTGCTACTGCTGCTTCTGGGTCCACAATGCAGTGAATATTCATGAGTATAAGAGCGGGCCTAGAAGCAAGTGACAGCAGCGCTGGGGAAGGGGAGTATAGAAAATAATTTTATTGCAATGCCTTGTATTTTCTCCGGTACGTGTCGCACTGATGACACACGGTTCACATCAGTGTGCGGTCCATGTTACACCCATGCTACTGGAGAAAAAACAAACATGTCTCTGTGTGGAGGAAACAGACACATGTCTACTCCAAACGACACAAGTCCATGTGAAAACACGCAGGTGTGCGCAATCCCATTGATTTTAATGGGTCTGTGTCTCCGGTACGTGTGAGAACGGACGGCATACGTACCGGAAACACGGACGTGTGAAGGAGGCCTTAGGCAGGTCTAATAACTTTACTCCAATGCTCATTTTTCAAAGGGAATCAGAAAATCATTTGTATGGGCCTGATAGAGATAGTTGAGTGCGGCCTCCATCAGTTCCATAGAGCACGGATTCCTGTGATAATGGGGGTGTCAGCGTTCATTATCCTATATTTTGTGAATAGTTTTCCCATAGATAATGGTAAAAATCCACAGGGACCAACCTGGGGCAAACCGTGGTAGAACCGCATTAGGAATTTGCTGCGGTTTTGGTGCGTTTCTTTTTACCGCGGGTGCGGGATTCTTTAAGAGGGTCCGGATTTTCCTTAACCCCTTTACCACCGCCGATACGCCTTTTAACGGCGGTAAATAAGGGTACTTTTTCCGATCCGCCGCTTTTTAACGGCGGTCGGAAAAAAGGGTCTAGCGCCCCCCAGAGTCAGAAAATTTCCGGGGTCTCAGCTGCCGGGGGTAGCTGAGACCCTGGAGATCATGATTCGGGCCGGTTTTTCCGGTCCCCGCTCACCTGATGACCGGTATACACCGTATACCGATCATCAAGTTATAGTAAATGACCGCGCCGGTAAAAAATGATTTATCTCCCATCTGGCATGATCAAACATGCCAGATGGGAGATAAATCTTTTTCCCGGTTCCCTCCGGTCCCCCGGTGTCCCCAAAGTGCCCCCCCCGACCCCCAACCCCCTCCCGAAAATCCAAGATGGCCGCGCGCACCGGCGATCACAGCAGCGCGCCGGCCGCATTTCCACTGTTCCTATGGTTTCTGTCGTATGTGCCATAACACATACGACAGAAACCTGCTCCCTAGGCCCTGCCGGGTCCCCCCCTACCCCCCCCTGGTGTTCCCCGGTGTCCCCCGGTGTCATACATACCTGTCGCAGCTCTGATCCCCCGCGGCCCCCTCCTCCGGCTCCTTCTCAGCAGACTCCGGTCACATGAGCAGAGCGCAGCTGTCAGCTTCCTGTGTTCAGGACGCTGGCTGCTCGCACTCTGCAGCTGTGACCCGGGGAGGGTGGGTGCAGATTCTTTGCACCCACTCTCCTCAAATGGAGGGTCTGCCCTCCTAGAAAATGGGGGATACGTTCCCTGAACGTGCCCCCCATATTCTAGAAGGTCCAGAGGCGACGTGGGACATCCAAATGGATTATTGTGGATTTTTTTTTTCTTTTCAATAAATTGGTCAATCAGGGAATGATTTGGGGAGTGTTTTTTCAAATAAATTTTTTTTTGTTGTCAATTTTTTTTATTACTGTCAATTAGTTATGTCGGGTATCTGATAGACGCCGTGACATAACTAATTGCTGGGCTTGATGCCAGGTGACATTACACACCTGGTATCAACCCCATTCATTACCCCGTTAGCCAACGCACCAGGGCGCGGGATGAGCTGGGGCGAAGCGCCAGAATTGGCGCATCTAATGGATGCGCCACTTCTGGGGCGGCTGCGGCCTGCTATTTTTAGGCTGGGAAGAGTCCAATAACCGTGGCTCTTCCCATCCTGAAAATACCAGACCCCAGCTGTCAGCTTCACCTTGGCTGGTGATCTAATTTGGGGGGACCCCACGTTTTTTTGTTTTTTTTTAATTATTTATTTATAAATAATTAAAAAAAAAAAACAGCTTGGGGAGCCCTCCAAATTGATCACCAGACAAGATGAAGCTGTCAGCTGTGGTTTGCAGGCTACAGCTGTCTGCTTTACCCTAGCTGGCTATCAAAAATAGGGGGGACCCCACGTCATTTATTTTAATTCTTTTTTTTTTTTTTGGGCTAAATACAAGGCTAGGCATCCTTTAGTGTCACATGAAAGGCACTAAAGGGCGCCAGCTTAGAATATGCAGGGGGGTGGGACGTTATATATGTTTGACATCTATCCATTCATCCATTGTAGCATTTTACGCTGTGTGCCCACAATCAGGGTTTGCAACATTTTGGACGCAGAGTGTTTTCCCTGCGTCCATAACGCTGCGTTGTGCATTAGAAGCACAGTGGCAGGATTTTTAGAAATCCCGTGCCCACTGTGTTTCTTTTCTCCGCAGCATAAATCGACCTGTGGCGCAGCTTCCCGAGCCTCAGGATGTCAATTTATGCTGCGGAGATGAGTGCTTTCTGCAGGTAGAATAGAACTAAAGTCCACAGCAGCCTGAACCCAAATCGTGGGCATGGGCAGCTGCGTTCTCCCGTGGACAACACTCACATTTCTGCAGGAGGCTGACACTGTGTACTAGACGCCGTGTCGCTGGATCATGGCCACATAGCCTAAAGGCCGCTTTACACACTGCGATATCGGTCCCGATATCGCTAGCGTGGGTACCCGCCCCCATCTGTTGTGCGACATGGGCAAATCGCTGCCCGTGCCGCACAACATCGCGCAGATGCGTCACACATACTTACCTGCCCGGCGACATCGCTGTGACCGGCGAACCGCCTCCTTGCTAAGGGGGCGGTCCGTGTGGCGTCACAGTGACGTCACTGAGCGGCCGCCCAATAGAAGCGGAGGGGCGGAGATGAGTGGCCGGAACATCCCGCCCACCTCCTTCCTTCCTCATAGCGGCCGGGAGGCAGGTAAGGAGAGGTTCCTCGTTCCTGCGGCGTCACACATAGCGATGTGTGCTGCCGCAGGAGCGACGAACTACATTGTTACTGCTGCTGTAACGATAATCGAGAATGGACCCCCATGTCACCGATGAGCGATTTTGCACGTTTTTGCAACGATGCAAAATCGCTCATCGGTGTCACACGCAGCAACATCGCTAATGCGGCCGGATGTGCGTCACCAATTCCGTGACCCTAACGACTCCGCATTAGCGATGTCGCAGCGTGTAAAGCCCCCTTAACAGTGAGAAATTTGTTGCTACAGCAACAGTTTTGTTAAGTACCTGTGGATTCAAAATGTTTACTATACTCCTGAATAAAATCCTTGAGGGGTCCAGTTTCCAAAATGAGGTCACTTGTGGGGGGTTTCTGATGTATAGGTGCCCAAGGGGCCCTGCTAATGTGACATGGTGCGCGCAATTTACTTCAACTTTTCCAAAATTCAAATGGTGCTCCTTCCATTCCAAGCCCTCCCATTTATCCAAACAAAGGTTTTTGGCCACATGTGGGGTATCCCTGCGCTCACAAGAAATTAGATAACAACCTGTGGAGTACACGTTTTGTTGTTGCCTCTTGAAAAAGTGAAAAATGTGTCGCTAAATCAACATTTTTGTGAAAAAAATGAAAATTTCAATATGGCAACCTAAGCTTATCAAATTCTGTGAAGTATTCGTGGATTCAAAATGCTCAATATACACCTAGATTAAAGCCTTGAGGGGTCTTATTTCCAGAATGGGGTCACTTGTGGGGGACCTCCACTGCTTAGGCACCTCAGGGGTTCTCCTAATGCAACATGGCGTCCGCTATTGATTCCAGCCAATTTTGCAGTCAAATTACACTCCTTCTCTTCTGAGCCCTGTAGTGTGCCCAAACAGTTGATTTCCACCACATACAAGATATCAACAAACTCAGGAGAAATTGCGCAATAAATTTCATGGTGATTTTTTTCCTGTTACCCTTGTGAAAAAAAAAGCTACCTGGTTGAAGTAACAATTTTGTGGTAAAATTTTATTTTTTTATTTTCATGGCTCAACGTTATAAACTTCTGTAAAGCACCTGGGGGTTCAGGGTACTCACCAAACATCAAGATAAATTCCTTGAGGGGCCTAGTTTCCAATATGGGGTCACTTGTGGTGTTTTTTTGCTGTTTACGTACCTTAGGGGTCCTCCAAATGCGACATGGTGCCCGCAATCTTTTTCAGCCAAATTTCCTTTCCAAAATTCAAATATTGCTCCTTCCGTTCCAAGCCCTCCCATTTCTCCAAACAAAGGTTTCAGACCACAAGTGAGGTATCACCGCGCTCATAAAAAAGTGGGTAACAAACATTGGGGTCAAATTTTTGGAATTACCTCTTGAAAAAGTGAAAAAATTGATGCTAAAGCAACATTTTTGAGAAAAAAATGAAAATTTTCAATGTGACGACGTAACGTTATCAAAATCTGTGAAGTACCTGTGGATCCAAAATGCTCACTATACCCCTAGATAGAAGCCTTGAGGGGTCTAGTTTCCAAAATGGTGTCACTTGTAAGGGGTTTCTGCTGTTTAGGTACCTTAGCGGACATGTAAATGCAACATGGTGCCCGCAATCTATTTCAGCCAAATTTGCTTTCCAAAATTCAAATATTGCTCCTTCTGTTCCGAGCCCTCCCATTTGTCCAAACAAAGGTTTCTGACCACATGTGGGGTATTGGCGCGTTCATAAGAAAGTGGGTAACAAGTTTTGGGGTTCATTTTGTTGTGTTATTTCTTCTAAAAGTGAATAAATTTGGGGTAGAGCAACATTTTAGGTAAAATTTTATTTTTTGCTTTTTTTCATTCCACTTTGCTTTAGTTCCTGTGAAGCACCTGAAGGGTTAATAAACTTCTTGGATGTGGTTTTGAGTACTTTGAGGGGTGCTGTTTTGAGAATGGTGTCACTTTTAGGTATTTTCTGTCACTTAGGCCTCTCAAAGTCACTTCAAATGTGATGTGGTCCCTAAAAAAATGGTTTTGTGAATTTTGTTGAAAAAATGGGAAATTGCAGATGAACTTTGACCCCTTCTAACTTCCTAACCCCAAAACATTTTGTTTCAGAAATTGCGCTAATGTAAAGTAGACATGTGGGAAATGTTATTTATTAACTGTTTTGTGTGACATAACTCTCTGGGTTAAGGGCATAAAAATTAAAAGTTTGAAAATTGCAAAATTTTCAAAATTTTCATCAAATTTCCGATTTTTTCACAAATAAAAGCAAAAAATATCGTTCTAAATTTATAACTATCATGAAGTACAATATGTCACGAAAAAACAATGTCAGAATCATTGGGATCCGTTGAAGCGTTCCAGAGTTATGACCTCATAAAGTGACACTGGTCAGAATTGCAAAAAATGGCCTGGGCATTAAGTACAAAACTGGCTTCGTCCTAAAGGGGTTAAGAAAAAGGCACTTTCTAGTGCGCACATAGCGCACCGTGTACATGTCTAAATCCCCAAAGATGAGTAAATGGTCGGCCCTCGGATATGAGTACCTTGTACATAAATAGTCATCCACGGCACACAGTATGAGAGTAAGGCTAGTTTCACACTTGTGTTGGACGGGATCCGTAGCATTGCGTTGTGTGACGCATGCAACGGATGCGTTGCATATAGTGGCACAACGCATGCTACAGATCGTACAAAATAACGCAATCCGTTGTAGTTTTTTTTCCTTGACTTTACACATCTGGGCATGCGCAGTTGTGTAAAGACAGCTGCGTTAACGGAATCCATCAAATGACGCATTCTAACGGAATCCGCCACCATAGGCTTCCATTATAAAAACAACGGACGCCTAACGGATTCCTGCAGGTTGCGTTTTTTTGACACTCCGCCAAGCGCAGAAAAACGTTACATGCTGCGTTCCATCCGCCCGACGCAGCGTCAAAATAACGACGCTGCGTCGTCCAGCGGATGCAACGCAGACACTTGCGTTACAGTGCGTCGTCCATACAAGTCTATGGAGAATAGCGCAGTGCGTTAACAGACTGCGCTATTCTCCATAGTGACGGAATGCGCTGAACGCAAGTGTGAGAGCAGGAGCCTCCTGGAGCTGTATGAGGATCACTCTCTGTCTCCTCCCACTCTAGTTCATAATGAACTAATCTCTGTCAGGATGGTGAACTAGATGAACTAGTTCACTCTGAAGATTAGTTCATTTTGAACTACTCACTCACGAACTACCCATCACTACAGTCTAGTTAGAGACTAGCTCTAGACTTCCAGCGTGTATGCTGGGACAGAGTGAGAGCAGAGCCGAGAGTTCTGCATGAAGTGTGTCTAGGGCAGTCTAGAGAGAGACTGGCTCTAGATGTCCAGTGTGTGGACTGGAAACAAGCGAGAGCAGAGCCAGGAGCTTTGGGTGTATCAGCCTGCATGGAGGCTGATCACAAGGCTCTGATATTGAGTCTGAGGTGAGTGCAGCCAGGCCAGGGCTGTAGGGCCGAATCTCTCCAGGAGGAGAGACAGACAGGGGTCTGCAGAGGGCCCTGGGTGCTGGAAGGAACCTTGGCTAGAGTTGTACGCTGGCAGGAGCCAGAGAGTGGGGAAGTTGCTAAACTTCCATTATGGACTTATTGTTTATGTTTGAGGGCAGTTTATGCTGAGTGTTTTTAAATAAACTGCCAGAATTTCTATGAAGAGACTGTGTACGTGTGTTGCTGAGGCTACCTCACACCGCTGCAAGCGAGTGAAACCCCCCACGTTGCAGGGCGCAACGTTACAGCTCCCAATCCGCTCACTGTGACACATGGCACAAATGGATGATGGTTGTTAGAGTTGAGCGAGTACCTGACTATTCGTACTCGCTGTTCTCATAACAAGTACTGTCTAATACTCGCATATCCGTTCCGAATAGTGTGTGCAATGCAAGTCAGTGTGGAATACTCGCAATGTAACGAATGACTCGAATTCCTCACTATTCGCACGAAAAGTACGTCATTCAGGTTACTCATTATATTGCTAGTTTTCCCCATTGATTTGCATTGCACACACTATTCGGCATGAATACGCGAGTACTACAGTATTCGTTAGGAGTATAGCGAGTACTCGCTCAACTCTAATGGTTGTTTCTCTAACTATTTTCCTAATCAATACTTACCAATGTATAATACCTTTTGTACATTGTGCTAAAAGCATTTCCGCATTGTACATAGCATCGTGTCCCATGTTGTCGAGGCATCTCCTGTTCAGTATCCATTCTGCCTGATGCTTTTGTTCTCTCCCATTATTTCGGAAATTAGATGTCAGAATGCGCTGTATTTCCAGGAAATCCGGGCTAATGTACAAGGTAGATACATTGCATTATTGATGGAAAACATGATCACCGTTCATGTGCAATAATAATTTTATTTATATAGCATCAACCTATCCGGTAGCACTTAATCCAAGAGCAGATCCAAGTAGACGGCTATAAGCATAACCCGTGGATATGCTGCACTCTCCTGAGGAGGAAATGTCCAGTGGAAAAATTAGGCCTAAGACACACGGCATGAAAATCAGAGCGAGTGGAATGCGATGTTTTAACGCATTCCACTCGGACCAATATTAGCCTTTGTCCTAGCACCCACGAGCGATTATTTTCTCAGCCCTAATTGGACCGAGAAAACAATCGCAGCATGCTACGATTGTAATGTGAGTCTTATTTCTCTCACACCTATTCAAGTCTATGGGGCGAGAGAAAAATCGCACTGCACTCGCACTAGACCGGTGTACCACAAGAGCGGCAATAGCCGCCAACGGAGGAGAAAGGGAGATAAATCCCTCCCCTCCTCAGCGCTGGCCCGCCCCTCCTCAGCGCTGGCCTGCCACTTCTCAGTGCCAACCCACTCCCCGCAGCTGAGGTCCGATCGCATGATCGGACCTCAGTCGCAGTGACACTCGCATGACACTCAGCTCCTGCTGTACTGCCAGCGTGAGCCGAGTGTCATGCGAGGATCGCAGTAGTCCCCGTGTGGCCCCGGCCTTACAGTTAACACAGTGTGCATTTCACAATCGGAATTTGAAGTTTTCTGGTAATTAGGTTTCGGTGCACAGGGACTGGACTTTACACTGGGTCTTCTCCTCCCTGTCTGTGATTCCCCGGCCCTAAGTCTGTATCTTGTCTGAGATTCCCCAACCCCTTCGCCTGCCTCCTTTCTGTGGTTCCCCGACCCCTTCGCCTGCCTCCGTTCTGTGGTTCCCCGACCCCTTCGCCTGCCTCCGTTCTGTGGTTCCCCGACCCCTTCGCCTGCCTCCGTTCTGTGGTTCCCCGACCCCTTCGCCTGCCTCCGTTCTGTGGTTCCCCGACCCCTTCGCCTGCCTCCGTTCTGTGGTTCCCCGACCCCTTCGCCTGCCTCCGTTCTGTGGTTCCCCGACCCCTTCGCCTGCCTCCGTTCTGTGGTTCCCCGACCCCTTCGCCTGCCTCCGTTCTGTGGTTCCCCGACCCCTTCGCCTGCCTCCGTTCTGTGGTTCCCCGACCCCTTCGCCTGCCTCCGTTCTGTGGTTCCCCGACCCCTTCGCCTGCCTCCGTTCTGTGGTTCCCCGACCCCTTCGCCTGCCTCCGTTCTGTGGTTCCCCGACCCCTTCGCCTGCCTCCGTTCTGTGGTTCCCCGACCCCTTCGCCTGCCTCCGTTCTGTGGTTCCCCGACCCCTTCGCCTGCCTCCGTTCTGTGGTTCCCCGACCCCTTCGCCTGACTCCGTTCTGTGATTTCCCCGACCCCCTTTATAGTTTCATAGTTTTTAAGGTTGAAGGGGGACTCTAAAGGCCACTTTACACACAGAGTTAAATCTTTGGCAGATCTGTGGTTGCAGTGAAATCATGGACATATTGTTCCATTTGTACACAGCCACAAACCTGGCACTGATTGTCCACAATTTCACTGCAACCACAGATCTGCCACAGATTTATCTCAGTGTGTAACAGGGCCTTAAGTCCATCTAGTTCAACCCGTAGCCTAAGGCTAGTTTCACACTTGCGTTCAGCGCATTCCGTCACTATGGAGAATAGCGCAGTCCGTTAACGCACTGCGCTATTCTCCATAGACTTGTATGGACGACGCACTGTAACGCAAGTGTCTGCGTTGCATCCGCTGGACGACGCAGCGTCGTTATTTTGACGCTGCGTCGGGCGGATAGAACGCAGCATGTAACGTTTTTCTGCGCTTGGTGGAGTGTCAAAAAAACGCAACCTGCAGGAATCCGTTAGGCGTCCGCTGTTTTTATAATGGACGCCTATGGTGGCGGATTCCGTTAGAATGCGTCATTTGACGGATTCCGTTAACGCAGCTGTCTTTACACAACTGCGCATGCTCAGATGTGTAAAGAGAAGGAAAAAAAAACTACAACGGATTGTGTTATTTTGTACGATCTGTAGCATGCGTTGTGCCACTATATGCAACGCATCCGTTGCATGCGTCACACAACACAATGCTATGGATCCCGTCCAACACAAGTGTGAAACTAGCCTTACATGTTGATCCAGAGGAAGGCAAAAAAAAACCCAATGTGTCAAACAAGCTCCAATGGGGAAATAAATTCCTTCCTGACTCCACATCCGGCAATCAGACTAGTTCCCTGGATCAACACCCTGTCATAAAATCTAATATACATAACTGGTAATATTACATTTTTCAATAAAGGCATCCAGGCTCTGCTTAAATGTTAGTAGTGAATCACTCATTACAACATCATGCGGCAGAGAGTTCCACAGTCTCACTGCTCGTACAGTAAAGAATCCTCGTCTGTGATTATGATTAAACCTTCTTTCCTCAAGACGTAGCGGATGCCCCCGTGTTCCAGTCGCAGGCCTAGGTGTAAAAAGATCTTTGGAAAGGTCTCTGTACTGTCCCCTCATATATTTATACATTGTGATTAGATCCCCCCTAAGCCTTCGTTTTTCCAAACTAAATAATCCCAAGTTTAATAACCTGTCTTGGTATTGCAGCCCACCTTCATCGCCTCCGTTCTATGGTTCACCCAACCCCTCTGAAATCTCAGCAGTGACCTGTCATTCACAGACCAGAGGCAGGCAGAGAGGCTGGGAAAATACAGACTTTATTAAAATTGCACCAAAAAGCCCAGTAATGATACTTTGCTGGAATTGGAATCTCTGCCCCTATATCATACCTATATCATATGCGTTAGCAAAAATGTGGTGATAGCTTCCCTTGAATAAATGGCATGCAGACGCTTACAGGCAAGGTAGAGGCTGAAAGGAGCTTTCCCCCCCGCACGTATATTTATCTAAATGCACAAATGTAGTGTGCTCTTAGCCGGACCTATATCTGGCTTCTATTGAGTCTTCTGTAGTAATGATATCGGGGATAGAGCTGTGTTGCACTATTCTTGGCCTCAAATGACAGAGGCCCTGGAAAATGTAAACCAACAGTAATAGGTTGTACCCAATTATAAACTATGCTTTTGTCTATCTCCATCAGTCCTATACAGACGGAACATGCGTGCTCCATTCACACTGGGAATTCAGAAACCCCCGTTGTCCTGTTTGGAACTAAACCCCCACAATCAGGAACTTGTGACCTATTCTGAAATGTGATAATTTTTTGATTTGTGCACAGTCGGTGATCCTGCTCCAGAGGACGCACCATTGATATATGAAGATACTCGGCACTCCTAACTGATGAATAGTTCAGAACTGCTTTCTGCAAGGCAGTCCCATAGGTTTAGTATATACAGTGATGTTTCGGTCCAAAAACATGGACCCTCATCAGACATGGATTGCAGAAGAGGGTGTCAGGAAATGTAGGATAATCCTGAAGAATAACAGCAACTGATGCTGCAGGTAAAGCCGCTATTCTCTAGTGATTTCCTATTTTCTCTGCCTTCCTTCTCTGCAATGTGTCTGATGAAGGTCCATGTTCTCAGACCAGAACATCACTGTACATTCTATACCTATGAGATTGCCTCGCAATAAATAATTTATGTATTATTTATCATTTGCAGCACAGAGTACCTTCATATATTAGCATTACCTTACCTTAAAGGGATCCGGTCATGTGAAAAAACCCCCACTATTAACTTGCAGATAGGAGGTTAATCTGAAGGTTAATAGCATTCTGAGCCTGTATGGCCACCGCATTGAGATCCCCACTGCCTGGAGGAAATGATCTTTATTCCTCCCGGCAGCCTCGGGCTTGCAGTCATAGGGAAACGACCGACGCTCTGTGCACAGTGCTTGTCAGATGTAATTGCCCCAGCACTGACTGATAAGTCTCTATACTGATGCAGTGCTGAGTTGGATGTCCACGTCGGAGCACGGTTAAATCCCGTCGTTCACTACGCATAGAGCGGTGACTGAAAAGTGCGACAGTCACACGGCTTCAGGATGCTATAAACCTGCAGTTTAACCCCTTTATGTCCAGGTTGTTATTATTATTTATTATTATTATAGCGCCATTAATTCCATGATGCTTTACAAGTGAAAAGGGTATACATAAAAAGTAGTACAACAATCATTAACAGTACAAAACACTGGTACAAGAGGAGAGAGGACCCTGCCCGCAAGGGAATGGGTGAGGATACAATAGGTGAGGACAGAGCTGGTTGCGCAGTGGTGTACTGGACTGAGGGTTATTGTAGGTTGTAGGCTTGTCTGAAGAGGTGGTTCTTCAGGTTCCTCTTGAAGCTTTTCACGGTAGGAGAGAGTCTGATATGCTGGGGTAGAGCGTTCCAGAGTATGGGGGAGGCACGGGAGAAATCTTGTACGAGATTGTGGGAAGAGGAGATAAGAGAGGAGTAGAGAAGGAGATCTTGTGAGGATCTGAGGTTGCGTGTGGGTAGGTACCAGGAGACTAGGTTACAGATGTAAAAAGGAGACATGTTGTGGATGGCTTTGTAGGTCATGGTTAATGATTTGAACTGGAGTCTTTGGGCAATGGGAAGCCAGTGAAGAGATTGGCAGAGCGGCGAGGCTGGGGAATAGCAAGGGGAGAGGTGGATTGAGCGGGCTGCAGAGTTCAGGTTAGATTGGAGGGGTGCAAGAGTGCTGGAAGGGAGGCGAGAGAGCAGGAGGTTGCAGTAGTTGAGGCGGGAGATGATGAGGGCATGTACTAAGTTTTTTGCAGATTCTTGGTTAAGGAAAGCACGGATCCGGGAGATATTTTTGAGTTGTAGTCGGCATGAGTTGAAGAGGGCTTAGATGTGCGGCTTGAAGGATAGAGCAGAGTCGAGGGTTACTCCAAGGCAACGAGCTTGTGAGACTGGGGAGAGTGACCAGTCATCAACTTTGATGGAAAGGCTTGTTGGATGGGTTGAGTGAGGAGGAGGAGGAAAGACAATGAATTCTGTTTTCTTTGTCGCTCCTAATTGGGAGACCCAGACAATTGGGTGTATAGCTACTGCCTCTGGAGGCCACACAAAGCATTACACTTAAAAGTGTAAGGCCCCTCCCCTTCTGCCTATACACCCCCCGTGGGATCACGGGTTCCTCAGTTTTCAAGCTTTGTGCGAAGGAGGCTGACATCCACGCATAGCTCCACTGTTTAGTCAGCAGCAGCTGCTGACTATGTCGGATGGAAGAAAAGAGGGCCCATACTAGGGCCCCCAGCATGCTCCCTTCTCACCCCACTCTTTGTCGGCGGTGTTTGTTAAGGTTGAGGTACCCATTGCGGGTACGGAGGCTGGAGCCCACATGCTGCATCCTTCCCCATCCCCCTTAGGGCTCTGGGTGAAGTGGGATTTTACCGGTCTCCAGGCACTGAGACCGTGCTCCATCCACAGCCCCTGGGATCTGCTGGCCATGGAGCTGAGTATCGTCAGGGACATGGCCCTGCTACATTAAGGTACTCTGTGTCCCCGTGCAAATCGCGCACACACACACCAGCATTGCTGGGTGTGTTAGTGCGCCCGGGACAATAGCGCTGTGCGCGTGTGCCACACTATCTTCAGCTAGCTGAAGGAGTTAATGGTTTGGAAACGGTCGCGCCGGCCGCTGCTGTCAGTTTTAACTGCGGCGCGGCTGGGACTTCCGCGCTCGCCGTGCATATTTGACGGCCGCGCTTACTACTACAGTCCCCGGCTTTTTCCGGCCTAGTTCGTTTCGTTCCCGCCCCCAGGCCTGCCAGTCAGAGTGGGGGCGGGACGCTGTGCAGAACGTCAGCGCCGAGGGCTGGAGTTTACTTTACATACTCCAGCCCTCACACTGAACACAGTGAGACGCTGGTTTCCCGCTCTTCGTCTGAGGCACGCCCATGGTCCGCCCCCCTTCACTGAACGCCGGCAGCCATTCCTGACGTGCTGTTTGAGCTGGAGAAGGGGAGACAAGTTATGGGAGACCCAGGCACGGGATTCTAGCGACCACACACCTGCTTTCAGCGGGCGGTAAGCGACACCTCTGGTGCCTACCCCACTTGTGCTGCAGTATTCATTTGTATTTTTATGCTATACATTGCACTGTACTGGCGCTGGTAATTCTTCACTATATACCCTCTTGGATTGCTCTGAGACAACAGCATGTCGTCCGCAAAACCAAGGGTGCCTAGGCACAGGCTTTCTATGCTGCCTGTACCGCATGTGGGGCTACTCTACCGGCAGGTTCCACTGACCCCCATTGTGTGCAGTGCTCAGCCCCTGTGGCACTTGTTCGGCCGGGGCCTCTGCTAGAGGTGACCCAGGGAGAACCACCTGTGAATACTGTCCAGGTGACGGGGACAGAGTTTGCAGCTTTGCTGATAGATTATCCGTGACTATGACTAAAATCCTAGAAACTTTGCAGTCTAGACCAGTAACGCAGACCATGGGCACGGTTGAATCACTGTCCCCTGGTCCCCCTCATTTGGAACAGCTCCGGGCTCCGGAGGTGTCCCATGCATTCCAGGGTGACGGCTCTGACACGGACGACAGTCCCAGACAGCCTAAGAGAGCTCGCTATGAGCGGCCCCCTACATCATATCACTGGTCAGGCTCTCAGCAGGAGGATTCTCTGTGTGATGAGCCGGAAATAGCTGATCAGGATTCTGATTCCGAGATACTCCTGATGGTGACGCCATAGTGAACAATCTTATCGCGTCCATCAATAAAATGTTGGATATTTCTCCCCCAGCTCCTCAAGTGGAGGAGTCAGCTTCACAGGAGAAATTCCATTTCAGATTTCCCAAGCGGAAATTAAGTATTTTTCTGGACCATTCTGTCTTTAGAGAGTCAGTCCAGAAACACCACGCTTATCCAGATAAGCGTTTCTCCAATCGGCTTAAGGATACACGTTATCCCTTTCCTCCTGATGTGGTCAAGAGCTGGACCCAGTGTCCCAAGGTGGATCCCCCTATCTCCAGGCTTGCGGCTAGATCCATAGTTGCAGTGGAGGATGGGGCTGCACTTAAAGATGCCACTGACAGACAGATGGAGCTCTGGTTGAAATCCATCTATGAGGCTATCGGCGCGTCGTTTGCTCCTGCATTCGCAGCCGTATGGGCACTCCAAGCTATTTCAGCTGGTCTTGCACAGATTGACACGGTCACACGTACATCTGTTCCGCAGGTGGCATCCTTAACCTCTCAAATGTCTGCATTTGCGTCTTACGCGATTAATGCTGTCCTGGACTCTACGAGCCGTACGGCAGCAGGGCTGTGGAGTCGGAGTCGGAGTCGTGGAGTCGGAGTCGGAGTCGGAGCTCATTTTGGTGGAGTCGGAGTCGGAGTCGGTATAAAATGCACCGACTCCGACTCCTAAAATATATAATAAATTGGGGACAGGAGTGCAATGCAGAATGTGCTGAATATTTTACTAAATAATAACATTTAGTATAATGCTTATATTTAAGTGAAAAATTTATTGTAGTACAATGTGAACAAACTGAACATCAGACATTTAATTGTTTTTATGATACAATAATCAAGATATTTGGATAGAACATAAAATATTTATTGGAATACAACTTTAGAACACAAAAAACTAATAAATTGTAAATATGTAATATATATATATATATATATATATATATATATATATATATATATATATATATATATATATATATATATATATATACACACAGTGTATATACACACACAAGATATATATGTAATCTACTGTATATTACATAGTGTATTACATATTTACAATTTATTACAGTTTTTTGTGTTCTAAAGTTGTATTCCAATAAATATATTTTATGTTCTATCCAAATATCTTGATTATCGTATCATAAAAATTATTAAATGTCTGATGTTCACATACACATATTCATGTACTACAATAAATTTTTCACCTAACTAAGCAGTATATGTAGGAGCCGGAGTCGGAGCCGGAGTCGGAGCCGGAGTCTGAGTCGGTGCAAGAGAATTTGAGGAGTCGGAGTCGGAGTCGAAGGTTTGGCTTACCGACTCCACAGCCCTGTACGGCAGTGGCATCTGCTAACTCCGTGGTTTTACGCAGAGCCTTGTGGTTAAGGGAATGGAAAGCAGATTCTGCTTCCAAAAAATGTTTAACCAGTTTGCCATTTTCTGGTGACCGGCTGTTTGGTGAGCGCTTGGATGAAATCATAAAACAGTCCAAGGGTAAGGATTCATCCTTACCTCAGCCCAGACAAGACAAACCCTAACAGAGGATGGGACAGTCGGGGTTTCGGTCCTTTCGAGGTTCGGGCAGGTCCCAATTATCCTCGTCCAAAAGGACTCAAAAGGATCAGAGGAGTTCAGATTCTTGGCGGGCTCAGTCACGCCCAAAAAAGACAGCCGGAAGACCCGCTACCAAGGCGGCTTCCTCATGACTTCCGGTCTCCTCCCTCCGCATCCTCGGTCGGTGGCAGGCTCTCCCGCTTTGGCGACATTTGGCTGCCACAGGTCCAAGACCGTTGGGTGCGAGACATTCTGTCTCACGGGTACAGGATAGAGTTCAGTTCTCGTCCTCCACCTCGATTCTTCAGAACGTCTCCGCCTCCCGACCGAGCCGATGCTCTCCTGCAGGCGGTGTGCACTCTAAAGGCGGAAGGAGTGGTGATCCCTGTTCCTCTTCAAGAGCAAGGTCACGGTTTTTACTCCAATTTGTTTGTGGTACCAAAAAAGGACGGGTCTTTCCGTCCCGTTCGGGACCTAATGCTTCTCAACAACCACGTGGGAACCAGACGGTTCCGGATGGAATCCCTCCGATCCGTCATCGCCGCAATGTCTCAAGGAGATTTCCTAGCATCGATAGACAGCAAGGATGCTTATCTCCACGTACCGATTGCTCCAGAGCATCAGCGTTTTCTACGCTTCGTTATAGGAGACGAACACCTTCAGTTCGTAGCCCTGCCTTTTGGTCTGGCGACAGCCCCACGGGTCTTCACCAAAGTCATGGCAGCTGTAGTTGCAGTCCTACACTCTCAGGGACACTCCGTGATCCCTTACTTAGACGATCTGCTGGTCGAGGCGCCTTCTCAAGAGGCATGCCAACACAGCCTGAACGTGGCGCTGGAGACCCTCCAGGGTTTCGGGGGGATCATCAACTTTTCCAAGTCGAATCTAACCCCGACCCAGTCGATGACATATCTTGGCATGGGGTTTCATACTCTCTCAGCGGTAGTGAAGCTTCCGCTTGTCAAATAGCGTTCATTGCAGACAGGGGTGCAATCTCTCCTTTACGGTCAGTCACACCCCTTGAGACGCCTCATGCACTTCCTAGGGAAGATGGTGGCAGCAATAGGGGCACTCCCTTCGCGCAGTTTCATCTGCGTCCACTACAATGGGACATTCTCCGCCAATGGGACGGGAGGTCGAGGTCCCTCGACAGCAACGTCTCTCTCTCAGGCGGCCAAGGATTCTCTTCGATGGTGGCTGCTTCCCACCTCATTGTCGAAAGGGAAATCCTTCCTACCCCCCTCCTGGGCGGTAGTGACGACAGATGCGAATCTGTCAGGGTGGGGAGCAGTCTTTCTCCACCACAGGGCTCAAGGTATGTGGACTCAGCAAGAGTCCACTCTTCAGATCAACGTTCTGGAGATCAGAGCACTGTATCTTGCTCTACAAGCCTTCCAGCAGTGGCTGGAAGGCAAGCAGATCCGTATTCAGTCGAACAACTCCACAGCGGTGGCATACATCAACCACCAAGGAGGAATTCGCAGTCGGCAAGCCTTCCAGGAAGTCCGGCGGATTCTGACGTGGTGGAAGACACGGCTTCCACCATATCCGCAGTTCACATCCCAGGCGTGGATAACTGGGAAGCAGACTTCCTCAGTCGCCAGGGTATGGACGCAGGGGAATGGTCTCTTCACCCGGACGTGTTTCAAGAGATCTGTCGCCGCTGGGGGATGCCGGACGTCCACCTAATGGCGTCTCGGCACAACAACAAGCTCCCAGTTTTCATGGCATGGTCTCACGATCACCGAGCTCTGGCGGCAGACGCCTTAGTTCAAGATTGGTCGCAGTTCCGGCTTCCTTATGTGTTTCCACCTCTGGCTCTGTTGCCCAGAGTGCTGCGCAAGATCAGGTCCGACTGCCGCCGCGCCATCCTCGTCGCACCAGACTGGCCAAGGAGGTCGTGGTACCCGGATCTGTGGCACCTCGCGGTAGGCCAACCGTGGGCACTACCAGACCGACCAGACTTGCTGTCTCAAGGGCCATTTTTCCATCAGAATTCTGCGACCCTGAACCTGACTGTGTGGCCATTGAGTCCTGGATCCTAGCGGGTTCAGGATTGTCTCAAGAGGTCATTGCCACCATGAGACAGGCCAGAAAACCTACCTCCACCAAGATATACCACAGGACGTGGAAAATATTCTTGTCTTGGTGCTCTGCTCAGGGAGTCTCTCCCTGGCCATTTAGTTTGCCTACTTTTCTTTCCTTCCTGCAATCCGGGTTGGAAAAAGGTTTGTCGCTCAGCTCCCTCAAGGGGCAAGTCTCAGCGCTATCTGTATTTTTTCAGAAGCGCCTAGCACGACTTCCTCAGGGACGCACGTTCCTGCAAGGGGTCTGTCATATCGTCCCTCCTTACAAGCGGCCGTTAGAGCCCTGGGATCGGAACAGGGTTCTAATTGTTCTTCAGAAGCCGCCTTTCGAGCCTATGAGGGATGTTTCCCTTTCTCGCCTTTCACAGAAAGTGGCCTTTCTAGTAGCGGTCACGTCTCTCCGGAGAGTGTCCGAGCTAGCAGCGCTGTCATGCAAATCTCCCTTCCTGGTGATTCACCAGGACAAGGTGGTCTTGCGACCTATTCCGGAGTTTCTCCCTAAGGTGGTATCCCCGTTTCATCTTAATCAGGATATCTCCTTGCCTTCCTTGTGCCCTCATCCAGTTCATCAATGTGAAAAGGATTTGCATTGTTGGATCTCGTGAGAGCGCTCTGAATCTACATTTCCCGCACGGCGCCCCTGCACCGCTCGGATGCACTCTTTGTCCTTGTCGCTGGTCAGCGCAAAGGGTCGCAAGCTTCCAAATCCACCCTAGCTCGGTGGATCAAGGAACCAATTCTTGAAGCCTACCGTTCTGCTCGGCTTCCGGTTCCCTCAGGGCTGAAGGCCCATTCTACCAGAGCCGTGGGTGCGTCCTAGGCATTACGACACCAGGCTACGGCTCAGCAGGTGTGCCAGGCGACTACCTGGTCGAGTCTGCACACTTTTACCAAACACTATCAAGTGCATACCTACGCTTCGGCGGACGCCAGCCTAGGTAGACAAGTCCTTCAGGCGGCGACGGCCCACCTGTAGGGTAGGGCTGTTTTTACGGTCCTATCACGAGGGGTTATTATACCCACCCAGGGACTGCTTTTGGACGTCCCAATTGTCTGGGTCTCCCAATTAGGAGCGACAAAGAAGAAGGGAATTTTGTTTACTTACCGTAAATTCCTTTTCTTCTAGCTCCAATTGGGAGACCCAGCACCCGCCCTGTTTGCTTAGGGTTTTTTGTTGGTTCGGGTACACATGTTGTTCATGTTGACTGGTTTCGGTTCTCCGATGTTCCTTCGGATTGAATTTGTTCTTAAACCGGTTATTGGCTTTCCTCCTTCTTGCTTTGGCACTAAAACTGAGGAACCCGTGATCCCACGGGGGGTGTATAGGCAGAAGGGGAGGGGCCTTACACTTTTAAGTGTAATGCTTTGTGTGGCCTCCGGAGGCAGTAGCTATACACCCAATTGTCTGGGTCTCCCAATTGGAGCTAGAAGAAAAGGAATTTACGGTAAGTAAACAAAATTCCCTTCTTGTCCATGTTAAGCTTTAGGAATCGAGCAGAGAAGAAGGATGAAATAGCAGACAGACATTGTGGGATTTTGGTTAGTAAGGAGGTGATTTCAGGTCCAGAGAGGTAGATCTGCGTATCATCGGCATAGAGATGATACTGAAAGCTGTGGGACTCTATGAGCTGTCCCAGGCCAAAGGTGTAGATGGAAAACAGCAGGGGTCCAAGAACTGAACCTTGGGGGACACCAACGGATAAAGGGTGGGATGAGGAAGTGGTGTGAGAGTGGGAGACGCTGAAAGTTCGGTCGGTTAGGTATGAAGAGATCCAAGATAGGGCCAAGTCTGTGATGCCCAGAGATGAGAGAATCTGTAATAGGAGGGAGTGATCTACTGTGTCGAAGGCAGAGGACAGGTCTAGGAGGAGGAGGACAGAGTAGTGTCGCTTGGTTAATAGCATTCTTTGACCGGTTCCATTTAAGAAATGCCTTATATCTTCAACATACATCCACCTTTAGTATTGGCGTGTGTGAAGCCAGTGTGGTGTGCATTTCTGTTGGTAGCTAATCTATAAAATGTACTACGGTTGTTCTTTAGGCTAGGTTCGCACACTGCGTCTTTTTGACGCTGCGTTTTTGTGCGTTTTTGGCCGCTAAAAACGCACCTGCGTCGAAAAAACGCGTCAAAAAACGCATGCGTTTTTACCGCGATTTGGTGCGTTTTTGGCTGCGTTTTGCTGCGTTTTTCCAATGCATTGCATGGGGGGAAAACGCAGAAAAACGCAGGAAAGAATTGACATGTCCATTTTTTTTTTCAAGCTCAAAAACGCAGCTTAAAAAAACAGTTGTGTGCGGACAGCAAAATTGAAAACTCATAGACTTTGCTGGGGAAGCAAAGTCATGCAGTTTTGAGGCCAAAAACGCACCCCAAAAACGCGCAAAAACGCCGCGAAAAACGCACTGTGCGCACATAGCCTTACTTGGTAACATTACGCATTTTGGTTGAGGTTCAAGGGCATTTCTTTATTCTGTTCACATGGACATGCAGTGTGCAAAATGTTCTGTGCTGACATATAAAGTCCACTGTCCCCGTAAAAGGGAGAAGCAGGGGTAGGTTTCAGCATAAGATGCTTTATCAGGTGGCGTATGTTGGAGATGAATTCAGCAGCATGTCAGCCCAGTGATTGTCTGCAGCGGTCACATGCACTGTTGTCCTAATGCAATTGTTGCAGTATGTCGACAATGACTGGACTCATCAGCAGAGAGCCGGTGCTGGAGCTAAGGTGCTGATTTTATTATTTTTATTTACAGCAAGCTAATGAACTGAAATGTATAGTTGGAACACTCCTTTAAATGAAAGAAGCTTGTCTAAAGTGCCCAGCAAGCCTTGCCAATAATCAGGCCACATGGTGCATTTTGTGCTATTAGTGCTGCAACTTTGACACATCCTATGAAAATACATTTGCTCAAGAGCATTATTAATTTCCAGGTTTTTTCTGCTTTTGTCCACGTAGGAATACTCAGAAGACAGCAACTCTGAACCCAATGTGGACTTGGAAAATCAGTACTATAACTCCAAAGCTCTGAAGGAAGATGATCCGAAAGCAGCGCTCAGCAGCTTCCAGAAG
Source organism: Anomaloglossus baeobatrachus (assembly GCF_048569485.1). Lineage (NCBI taxonomy): Eukaryota > Metazoa > Chordata > Amphibia > Anura > Aromobatidae > Anomaloglossus > Anomaloglossus baeobatrachus. Next base: position 502,563,659 of record NC_134356.1, on the reverse strand, counting down.
GTGAGGGGAACACGAGCGCCGCTCTGTCCAGGGTTCCTAAACCAACACTGTTCCATAAAAGCCATCCAAAGGTTTTGTGGTGCGGTGATGGAAGTTTATTAAAAAGTGTTTTCCTTTTTTTCCCCCCCCCCATTATTTTAGAGCTAAGAACGAGGGACATACCATATTTTTCGTTTTATAAGACGCACCCCAATTATAGAGGGGAAAAAATGGGGTCCATCTTATAATCCGGTGGTGTGTTACTGGTGGGGGCGGCAGCAATTGTGGAGCGAGGTCACAGGAGGCAGGGGAGGTGCAGCGGGTGTCCCAGATGCTTGTTGTGGGTGCTGTGAGGCAGGGGGAACTTCCAGAAACTGTCAGCAGTGTGGGCTTCAAAGAAATGGAGCCAGGGGTCGGCGCATGTGCAGATTGAGCTATCAGCTCAATGACAAGCCGAGATCATATCAGATCAATGGACCAGAGGCAGTGCGTGCACAGATGAGATCTTGAGCCGAGAGGCCCCATCTGGGCACGTGACGACTCCAGGCACCATTATTTGAAGCCTGCACTGTTGACATTTCAGGAGGGTGTCCTCTCATCACAGTCCGCAGCATAGTGCACCGCCCGTAGCATCGCTCCTGTGACCCCTCTCCAGCACCCTTCCCCGGTAAGCTACGTTCGGCTTATAACACGCACCCCTCATTTTCCTCCCACATTTTTGGGTGGAAAAGTGCATCTTATAATCTGAAAAAAAAAGGTAAAGTCACCAGATGTACAGAATTCTGTAGAAAATCGGCATTAGCTGTATAGACAATGTTAGAACATCATGGGTCCTGCCTCTGGGTCGCTGATCAATTAGCTAAACAGGGAATTACCGTATTTCAAGCATTGTAGATAAATACTTGTGGTTAGAGGCTGCTGTAGGCCATATGTAAACATAGAACCAATCCTAATGACTACACAGTCTGTTATGTAGAGTCATCATTCATTGTAATGGTCACAAACTGAGAAAATCTAAGGAAACCATGGCAGGATTTCCATCTGTAGAAATTAGATGAACGGCGTTTTTTGTTCGCAATATAGATAATGTGTTATTATCCTGGTGAAGAAAAACCAAACCACTCCCAATACAATAGTAGGAGTTTAGTGCTCCTTCGTTAAAAGTAATTTTCAAAAGTTATTTGCTTTAAAAAGTGTATTCACTAGTTATTTAGATTAAAAGCGGCTATTGTCAAGTTGTCTGTTGAGCAGCTCAGGAATATGCAGGCTCCTTACCTTCTGGTTTCTGGCAAGGCGTGGAGTGACCGATCTGGTCAGTAACAGAGCTGTAGGATTAGGTTGCATTCACACAAGCGAATACATCAGACTCTGCCCAATGTTTATACTATCTGGCAGTGGTGGTTAGCGAATTTTGTCACATGCCAATACGGCATGAGAATAATTTGCAGCATGCTTTAGCTGCGTATATCGGAACACGCACACCTATTCAACTCTGGGTGCATGCAAAACATGTCATCCCTATAGTCCGATTTACACATACAGTGGAGAAGAGGGAGAAATTCAGTTATGCTCCAACACTGTACTGGCGTGCGCCGCATCCGTCAAAACAGCGAAAAGCCAGATGTGTGAAACCGGTTTAACTTGGTTATTTTCATTCTAAGGCCAAGGCCACACAGGGTTATGTGCGATCCTCGTATGACACTTGGCTCACGCTGGCAGCACAGCAGGAGTAGAGTGTCATGCGAGGGTCATTGCAACTGTGGTCCAATTGTGTGATCAAACCACAGCTGCAAGGAACGGGCCGGCACGGAAGAGGAAAGGGAGGAATTTATCTCCCTCTCTCCTCCGTAGCCAGCAAGTGCGATTCTCACACTGGTCTCGTGTTACTCCGATGTACTGCGAGTGCAGTGCGATATTTCTCTCGCCCCATACACTTGCATGGGTGTGAGTGAAACAGGATCGCATTACACTCGCAGCATGCTGTGATTGTTTTCTCGGTCTGATTAGGGCTGAGAAAATAATCGCTCATGGGAGCGCGGGCACATAGGGTAACATTGGTCCAAGTGGAATGCAATTTTTTTTTATCGCACTCCACTCGCACCGTTTTTCCTCGCCGTGTGTCTTAGGCCTAATCGAAGCAATATAATAACTTGAGATTACACCTTTTAGTTTAAATCTATTTTTCTGAGTTCATCTAATGTGAATTGAAAAATATATAGTTGAGAAAGTTTCCTCTGTAAAACTGAGCTTAGTGTTTTTTAAACTTTACATTCTTTCTTGTATTTTTTTAGGTTTTGGAACTGGAAGGTGAAAAGGGAGAATGGGGATTTAAAGCATTGAAACAGATGATCAAAATAAACTTCAAATTGGTAACTCTTTCTCAATACCATTGCACTCCTTGTCCTCTTTTATCAGTCTGATTCATTCATTCATTCATTCATTCAGCAGTACTTTGCATGATTGCAATGTTTTGATGTTCAGTATTTTTTTTCAGTTCTGATATTTTGGCTGAAACTTACAGTATTATACAGTTATTTACTTGCCAGTCATAGAAAATGTGATCAATTCGTTAAGTAGAAATAGCTATGATAAATCCAGGGATCCCTTTCTAAAGCACGTTCATTTTTGTTTGAGAACTGACACCTCATAAAGTAGAAGAAAGAAAAACATAGGCTTTTATTGATGGATTTTTAAACTCATTTTGTCAATTTTATGACATGGCATTCTTTATTAACCCCTTCCCAACATATGATGCAGAGCTATGTCATATGTCGGGTACCTGTCTTTGATGTAGGCTCGCAAGCCACCCTCATTACCAAGTCTGTAAGTAAAAACACAAACAAAAAATCCTTTCTTTTAAATAATAATAATAAAAAAAAAAAAAATAGCATACCCTCTTTCACCAATTCACCCCTAAAACACCCCTGCAGGTCCACCATAATCCATACAACAATCCGGCTCTGCTACATCCAGAAGCTGCAGTGATTGAAAACGCGAACAATCCCTGCAGCTCCTGAGACAGACCAAGGGCAGCAGGGGACCTGGCTGTGAGACTTGGTGACGTTAATCAAGTCACCGAAGCTGCAGTGATTGTTTGCGTTTTCCATCACTGCAGCTTCTGGATGTAGCAGAGCCATGATTGTCGTGGGACATCATGTAGATTATGTCAAACGTGCGGGTGTGAGAATACCAGCCCCCAGCTGTATTCTTTACCTGCCATGGTTATTACTGATAGGCAGGGGGACCTCATGTCATATTTTTTTATTTATTTTTTTTTAATCACTGCACCTGCCAATTACAGTAATGCCAGTAGCAAAGACTGCTATATCATTACTATGATTGGTAGGCAATCCCCACATGTTTAGTGGCTGACAATTAGGCGCCAAGCATGCAGGGGAGGGGGTTTGAATCAGACGAGGCTAATACTAAAATACTCGACAAGTAACGAACATCCCGAATACCTTACTATTCGTGCAAGTCACAAATAGTGACAAATAGTTTTACTTATCACTAATCATTAGGGAACGGCTGCTGGAGACTGGGGAACCTCAAATGGAGTGGCCTGCAGTTTCTCCAGACCTGAATCCCATAAAAAACCTATGGGATCAGCTGAGTTGCCGTGTAGAGGCTCATACCTTTGTACCCCAGAACCTCAATGGCCTGAGGGCCGCCCTTCAAGAAGAGTGGGATACCTCAGCAGAAAATAACACAACTTGTGACCAGCAGGAGATGTCATTGTCAGCTGTAAGCGATGCTCAATGCCGCATCACAAGTTATTGAAACATTTACTTTTTGGGACGAGGAACACTCATCACTGCTGTTGGCTTTTGTTTCAATAAATAGTTTGAGATGAGGAAATCACTATAGCATGCTTCTACTTAAATGCTCTACTGTCATGAAAAATATCACAGTAGCGTGAACTTTACGTGTTACATAAATTTCATCTGAAAGCCATATGTCCCTAACTTTTTGTGAGTTGTGTGTGGCACCCAACCCAATAACTATACAATTTTTTTTCAATCTATAGTTTAATTGAGAACATTCTTCAATTAAGTGTTTGACAATAAACAACGTGTGCAGCAAATCACAGGAAGGTGATTCCTATCCTGACTGATGTGATTTATGTAGCTCAGGTTGGGTCTGGAGCTAATGTTCTTATAGTGTGGCCATATTACAGGGTGTTTGCCTGCATATAATATGAATGGCAGGCGGCACAGAAATAAAGAAGGTCTCAATAAATCTACAATTGCCCGGTGTCTCTTCTGTGCTTTGATCGTGCAGTGGTATAATATGTCCTGTGACCATGGTGGCCAATCACAAGCTGTACAGCTGCGTGTTATATAGGCTTGTGATTGGCGATGTGGGAAGTATATGGAGAAGTCTATTATAATCACTACCAGATAAAGCATCTCCACCCAGAATAACCCTACATTTCAGGTTGTGGCATCTGAGTCTAACCTGAGATCGTTGGTACAGACCCCAAAATAAGCTGCCACAACAATAGAACAATAGAGACAAGACGGAAGGTGAGGAATGCCAGACAAAACACTGAGTAATCATGGCAGAAGCAGCTGACTTAAGGCCCCGTTACACATAGTAATGTTGTTAGCGAGATCACTGAAACGTCACAGGCTTTGTGACGTAACAGCGACCTCGCTACGTGTGACACATAGCAGCGACCGCCCCCCCGCGATATCGCCAATCGTACCTGGACGTCCTGGTTCATTTTTTGATCGTTTGTGTCCCGCTGGGCGGCATGCATCGCTGTGTTTGACGCCAGAACAACGATGAGTGACCTCGTTGGCATGCCTGGGTGGAAACACTAAAACACTACGCCTCCATAGAGGTCTGAGTTGTCAGAATAGCTGCTGTGTGACAAGGTCCCAACGACCGCCGAGGTTGTTATACGGATCGCCGTATCATTGCTGCATCGTTAATTAGATCTGCCTGTTTGCCAGCTTACTAGCGACCATGTAGCGACGTACTAGCGATCCTGACCAGGTCGTATCGTTGTCTGGATCGCTGGAACGTCGCTACGTTTAACGGGACCCTTAGGTTTACTTGTATATATACCTTAAATCCTTATTTACAGATGCACTTGCTTTGTCCTTGAATTCCTGGCTATTGGAGAATGAGTATTCCATTCAGATGAAAGGGGACCTAATGCAGCAATAAGTCTGTGCTAGTGCACACCAGTGACTTTATCCATGGACTGATGGATCCCAGCATACATTGGTCTCGGCCATTTTGCAGATGACAGCTCTCCTCATTAGTGCCCGTCTTCTACACCCATGCGACGCGGACGAGGGCACACAGCTGCCTGTGAATGGTTACTGACAAGTCCCACACAACCTTATAACTGTGAAATATCTCTAACAATCCCAAATCCTAGGGCGCTATTCACATAAATCGTCACATCAGTAAATGTGCACAAAGTAATAGTCAATTTTGGAATTTTTAATCTTTATTTTTTCTTTTATATATATATATACTGTATATATTTGTTTTTGTGCCCATACTCGTACATTTTAAAAGGAAATGTGTCAAGTATATAATCGTTTTATTAGGTGAATAGATATAAACGGTATATAAAATGTGTGCTTTTCAGTGATGTAGCCATATTGGAGCACAGACTGCCTTTTTGCACTATCAGTATAGTTAATATTGAGGGTGTGTGCTCGTTATAGCCACCAAAATGAACAGCATTTCCCTGTTACTACAGGGTTCGTGTAGTGATGTAGTACCATCCCGGACACTAGAGGGCATACAAGATGCATACCAAGCCGGTGTTCTAGTATATAGCCTTGCTCCACACAGGACTGAGAAAAACAGATTGCACCTGGTACATTGCAAAGTGTAAAATCTGTTGGGCGAATCCGCATAAAAGGATTGACATTACAGCTGGTGATGAGTGGGCACTACCATGCTCAGGTGCTCAGTACTAGTGATGAGTGGGCACTACCATGCTCAGGTGCTCAGTACTAGTGATGAGCGGGCACTACCATGCTCAGGTGCTCAGTACTAGTGATGAGCGGGCACTACCATGCTTCCATGCTTAGGTGCTCAGTACTAGTGATGAGCGAGCACTGCCATGCTCGGGTGGTAGATACTCAAAATGAGCAGGCCGGAGCATAATGAAAGTCAATGGGGAAATCAAGCATTTTTTTTCAGTAGCTATTCTGGAAAAATGCTAGCGTTTCTCATTTACTTCCATTATACTCGGTAGATTAGCCGAGCCCGTCTGAGCAACCAAATTCTCGCTACGAGTACAGGGCATGGTAGTGCTCGCTTATCACTAGTACTGAGCACCCGAGCATGGTAGTGCTCACTCCACTAGTACCGAGCACCCGAACATTGTAGTGCACACTCATCATTAGTACTGAGCACCCGAGCATGGTAGTGCTCACTCCACTAGTACCGAGCGCCCGAACATTGTAGTGCACACTCATCATTAGTACCGAGCATCCGAGCATGGTAGTGCTCACTCATCACTAGTACCGAGCACCCGAGCATGGTAGTGCTCGCTCATTACTAGTACTGAGCACCCGAGCATGGTAGTGCTCACTCCACTAGTACCGAGCACCCGAACATTGTAGTGCACACTCATCATTAGTATCGAGCACCCGAGCATGGTAGTGCTCGCTCATTACTAGTACTGCGCACCCGAGCATGGTAGTGCTCACTCCACTAGTACCGAGCACCCGAACATTGTAGTGCACACTCATCATTAGTATCGAGCACCTGAGCATGGTAGTGCTCACTCATCATTAGTACCGAGCATGGTAGTGCTCACTCGTCACTAGTACCGAGCACCCGAACATTGTAGTGCATACTCATCACTAGTACTGACCACTCGAGCATGGTAGTGTTCAATTATTACTAATTACTACTAGTTACAGATTTAAAATGGGCGCTGATGCCATGTTTGTGCTGCTTTGAGATTCTGCCACACAAATAGAGAAACAAAATCATCCTTGATACCGTCATGCTCGTAAAATTCGGCAATATTTAAATGTCACATTAATTATACCATGAAATGGAAAAGCTACGTACTGTAACAAAAAGAATAAAAAGTAAGCAGCAAAGCAATCAAAAACCAAATGTTTACTTTCTTTTTCTCCTTAAGCAGTTAAACACTGTAAATCTTGCTGCAGAATAGTTATTGTCCACCTTTTGGAGGCTTTTTTTTTTAACCATGTATTTGGGGCTAAAAATCATTCTTACAATTGGGTTTCATTAAAAATCTTGTACCGTTTTTTTTTTCCCATAGCCTGTGTATTGCTCTGTCTATTGCTGGCTGCAGAATGAGTTAACTGAGAACCTGTCAGTGAGCCCGCTATGGCACTATGAGAGTCTGATGAGGAATGTGTACTCTTTTTATGTATTTTCTGAACTCTCTAGGCTGATTTATGGCCACACACTACATTGAAGTTGAATGTGGGGAAACAAGGAACTTGTAAAAGTGACACGGTGCACAGTTTGGAATCTGTCCAAATTGCAAAAATTATTTTTAGCTCCAAATTTGAGTAACAAAAAACAAGTAAATACTCCCCAAAAGTGGAAAACCCTTTCAATAATGAAGCTCAACCAAGTAAATGCTTCCCCACACAAACACTCACCCTCATTTTACCAACCAAATATTTTTTTTCTTGCTTAGAACTATATGGGATTAAATATATGATGGCACTCACACTGCAACTCATCCCACAAAAAACTTGCACTTGTACTGCCAATGGAGAAATAAAAAAATGCCTCTTGGAAGACTGGGATGAAAAAAAAAAACTGAAGGGAAAGAATGGGTTAATATTTTTTTTGCCATTTCTGTGAAAGCCAGAAAAATGAATCCAATAAAAGGAACAATTCTCCTTTATAGAAAAATGCACTCTATGCTTCCAGTGTATATGCAGAACTTGCATGTAATTGACTGTTGTGTTTTAACAGGGCAACTATCCAGAAATGATGAATAGATACAAGCAGCTTTTAACCTACATCCGCAGCGCGGTCACCAGAAACTACTCTGAGAAATCCATCAACTCCATCCTGGACTACATCTCCACTTCAAAACAGGTCTGACTTGTTTAGATGGTTTCAGAGGCCACTATCGAAAAAATTCCTAAAAAGCTGCTCAATCCCACTTGGGTCCCTCCCGAGGAGCTCTTGAAATACCTTATGAGAGCATTCTATACCTTACAATGTAGTGATTATGTAGCATAGTAAATCTATTCAAAATATTAGTATTGCCCATCATATGCACCATGTAAAAAACAAACCACATATCCACATTTTCCCATACATTAGATATGCAAGCCAATTTCAAGTTACCAGGAATCTCCTTAAAGGGGTATTCCACTAATTACAAGCCATCAGCTCTCCATTATATAGATAGTGCTTGCTGAGAACGTCACCGATGTGCAGGACTGTCCGGTATCCTCCATATGAATGGAGCCGCAGTTGCTTCTTCATGCCGCTGCTCCATTTAAAAGGGTTGTCAAGGTCTTTTATATTGATCACCTATCATTTGGCTAGGCCATCAATACTTCACTGGTCACCTGTTGTTGGCAGCAGCCACAGGTTTTCACAGCATTGCCATCATTTCTATAGTGGCCGTGGCTTGGTACTCATGAGCCAACCCCTATTCAAGTGAATAAGGGAGGATATATAGCACCCAGCTGCAGCCACTATAGTTTTTAAAGAGCTGCTGTGTTTCAGCATCATCTAAGAACTTCTTTGTTACTCCAACAGATTACACTTAAAGATGGGCCAGCAATGAAAAAAAATGTAGTGGCCAACCTTCTTAACACTAGAAGTCCCAGAGAGGGGTCATTTAACATTTTTCCCATTGGAACCCTATGGAGCTCGAAATTCCTGGGACTTCTAGTGTTAAAAGTTTACGGCACTGCCTGAGATAAGCAAGTACTCTGCACGGCGCTCCCATGAAAGTAAGGCTCTGTTCACACTAGAAAAAGGATTTTTCTCAAGAAATTTCTTGAGTCTGAAAGATTAGCGCACTTGCGGTCAAAAAAACGCACTGAAAAACACATGTTTTACCGCGTTTTTGATACGTTTTTTTCCGCAGGGTGGTCCCTGCGTTTTTTTACCATTATCTATGGCAAAAAAACATAGGTACCTGCAGAAAAGAAGTGGCATGCTCATTCTTGTTCTCAAGAAATTCTGCAGAAAGAATGTTTTTGAGAAAAAAAACGCAGAGTGCGCAGAGTTTTTTGGGTTTTTTTTGCATAGGGTTTGCTGGGGAATGTCTGCAGAAAGGTTACAACCATTTCTTCGGCGCTCCATTGGGAGACCCAGACGATTGGGTGTATAGTACTGCCTCCGGAGGCCACACAAAGCATTACACTAAAAAGTGTAAGGCCCCTCCCCTTCTGGCTATACACCCCCAGTGGGATCACTGGCTCACCAGTTTTCTGCTTTGTGCGAAGGAGGTCAGACATCCACGCATAGCTCCACTGTTTAGTCAGCAGCAGCTGCTGACTGTCTGATGGAAGAAAAGAGGGCCCATACTAGGGCTCCCAGCATGCTCCCTTCTCACCCCACTTTATGTCGGCGGTGTTTGTTAAGGTTGAGGTACCCATTGTGGGTACGGAGGCTGGAGCCCACATGCTGTTTTCCTTCCCCATCCCCCTGAGGGGCTCTGAGGAAGTGGGATCTTACCGGCCCCCAAGCCCTGAGGCCGGGCTCCATCCACAGACCCATGGAACCTGCTGGATACGGAGCTGGGTACCGTTCAGGGACAAGGCCCTGCGACATTCAGGTACTCTGTGTCCCAAACAGGCCGCGCACATTCCAGGCTTGCTGGGTGTGCTAGTGCGCCGGGGACAGTAGCGCTGCGCGCTGGGGTTACAGTCACTACAGTTTTTTCTGAGTGACTTTATGTGTTGGGGACTGCCGCGCCGGCCGCCCCTGGAGCGGCGGCGCGGCTGCGACTTGTAGTGCGCCGGGGACTTAGCGCCGACCGTGCTTTTACGACGGCGTCGCTTATAAATTTAGTCCCCGGCTTCTGCGGCCTAGCTCCGCTTCGTTCCCGCCCCCACCCTGTCAATCAGGGCAAGGGAGAGACGCTGTACGATTAATCAGCGCCGAGGGCTGGAGTCTTATTTACATGCTCCAGCCCTCTCACTGAGCACAGGGGGACGCAGGTTTCCCGCTCTTTGTCTGCACACGCCCAGGGCCCGCCCCTCTCCATAGGACGCCGGCAGCCATTCCTACATGCAGTCTGGCTGGAGAACGGACACAGGCTCTGGGAGACCCAGACAAGGGATTTCTGGCGACCACACACCCGCGTTAAGCGGGCGGTAAGCAGCACTTTAGTGCTGGCCCCACTAGTGCCACAGTGTTATTTTGGTGTACCTTTTTTCTCTATACCATATATATATGTATATATATATTGCACTGTAAGGTCGCTTCTTGGCTGTATACCCTATCTTGCTCTGAGGAGACGACAACATGTCATCCGCAAAACGCAAGGGTGCCAAGACACAGGCTGTAAGCGCTGCTTGTGCCGCTTGTGGGGCTGATCTACCGGCAGGTTACAATGACCCCCATTGTGTGCAATGTTCGGTCCCTGTGCCACTTCGTCAGCCGGAGTCTATGGTGGTAGTGGCCCAGGCAGAGTCGCCGGTGAACCCTGTCCCGGTGACGGGGACAGAGTTTGCAGTTTTTGCTGACAAGATGTCTGTCACTATGACAAAGATACTAGAGACCTTGTAGGCCAGGCCAGTTACTCAGACCATGGACACTGCTGCGGCAACGTTCCCCGGTCCCCCTCAGTTGGAGTTAATCCGTGATTCAAGGGGGTCCCAGGCATCTCAGCCTGACGGCTCTGATTCAGATGACAGTCCCAGGCAGCCTAAGCGAGCTCGCTGGGAGAGACCCTCCACGTCATCACGCGGATCAGGGTCTCAGCGAGAAGAGTCTCTACATGATGAGACAGAGGAGGGTGATCAGGAGTCTAATCCTGAAACCGCTCTCAATCTGGATACTCCTGATGGTGACGCCATGGTAAATGACCTTATAGCGGCCATCAATAGTCTATTGGAAATTTCTCCCCCTGCCCCTTCTGCAGAGGAGGCAGCTGCACAGCAGGAGAAGTTCCATTTCAGGTATCCCAAGCGTAAACTGAGTACTTTTCTGGACCACGCTGACTTCAGAGAATCAGTCCAGAAACACCATGCTTACCCAGACAAGCGTTTCTCCAAACGTCTTAAGGATACACGTTATCCCTTTCCCCCTGACGTGGTCAAACGCTGGACCCAGTGTCCAAAGGTGGACCCCCCAATCTCCAGGCTTGCGGCTAGATCCATAGTTGCAGTGGAGGATGGGGCTTCGCTTAAAGATGCCAATGACAGACAGATGGACCTTTGGTTAAAGTCTGTCTATGAAGCTATCGGCGCGTCGTTTGCTCCAGCATTCGCGGCCGTGTGGGCACTCCAAGCTATTTCAGCTGGTCTGGCACAGGTGGACTCTATCATACGTCCAGCAGTGCCGCGAGTAGCGTCCCTAACCTCGCAAATGTCTGCGTTTGCGACTTACGCTATCAACGCTGTCCTGGACTCTACAAGCCGTACCTCAATGGCGTCTGCCAACTCTGTGGTTTTGCGCAGAGCCTTGTGGTTAAAGGAATGGAAAGCGGATTCTGCTTCCAAAAAATGTTTAACCAGCTTGCCACTATCTGTAGATAGACTGTTTGGTGAACAATTGGCTGAAATCATTAAACAATCCAAGGGTAAAGACTCCTCCTTACCCCAGCCCAGATCAAGCAAACCTCAACAAAGGAAGTGGCAGTCGAGGTTTCGGTCCTTTCGAGGCTCCGGCAAGACCCAATTCTCCTCGTCCAAAGGGACTCAGAAGGAGCAAAGGAGCTCAGATTCCTGGCGGGCTCACTCACGCCCCAAGAAAGCAACCGGAGGAACCGCTTCCAAGGCGGCTGCCTCATGACTTTCGGCCTCATCCCTCCGCATCCTCGGTCGGTGGCAGGCTCTCCCGCTTTTGCGACATTTGGCTGCCACAGGTCAAAGACCGGTGGGTAACAGACATTTTGTCTCACGGGTACAGGATAGAGTTCAGTTCTCGTCCTCCGCCTCGGTTCTTCAGAACCTCCCCACATCCCGACCGAGCAGATGCCCTTCTGCAGGCGGTGTGCTCACTAAAAGCAGAAGGAGTGGTGATCCCTGTTCCTCTGCAGGAACAAGGGCAAGGTTTTTACTCCAATCTCTTTGTGGTTCCAAAAAAGGACGGCTCGTTTCGTCCTGTTCTGGACCTAAAGCTGCTCAACAAGCATGTGAACGCCAGACGGTTCCGGATGGAATCCCTCCGCTCAGTCATTGCCTCAATGTCTCAAGGAGATTTCCTTGCATCAATAGACATCAAAGATGCTTATCTCCACGTGCCGATTGCTACAGAGCACCAACGTTTTCTACGTTTCGTGATAGGAGACGACCATCTCCAGTTCGTAGCTCTGCCATTTGGTCTGGCGACAGCCCCACGGGTTTTCACCAAGGTCATGGCGGCAGTGGTAGCAGTCTTGCATTCTCAGGGACATTCGGTGATCCCTTACTTAGACGATCTACTTGTCAAAGCACCCTCTCAAGAGGCATGCCAACACAGCCTGAATGTTGCGCTGGAGACTCTCCAGACTTTCGGGTGGATCATCAACTTTTCAAAGTCAAACCTGGCACCGACTCAATCACTAACGTATCTTGGCATGGAGTTTCATACTCTCTCAGCGATAGTGAAGCTTCCGCTGGACAAGCAGCGGTCACTACAGACAGGGGTGCAGTCTCTCCTTCAGGGTCAGTCGCACCCCTTAAGGCGCCTCATGCACTTCCTAGGGAAGATGGTGGCAGCAATGGAGGCAGTCCCGTTCGCGCAGTTTCATCTGCGCCCACTTCAATGGGACATTTTCCGCCAATGGGACGGGAAGACAACTTCCCTAGACAGGAAAGTCTCCTTTTCTCAGACGGCCAAGGACTCTCTGCAATGGTGGCTTCTTCCCACCTCATTATCACAGGGAAGATCCTTCCTACCCCCATCCTGG